>NC_060272.1:108936365-109236365 GCF_021613505.1 Equus quagga
CCCCCCCCCCCCCCCCCCCCCCCCCCGCCCCGTCCCTGCCTTCCACCTGGTGACCAAGATTATAGTTATATGATAGCTCTTTTATTATCATATAGAGCATGTGAATCACACAGATTCTTAAAAACTTCAAAAAATGCTCCTTCAAAAACTGTTGCACTGATGCTGCATCTGACTCTTCTTTCTGATTAATCTGACCAGGAGTTGGGCTGGTCGTGTGGTGTGGTTCATACTTGTGGTTTTCATTGACGTGTTTTTTTCTTTGTGATGTTGAATCATTTATACTGATCTTATATATATATAGGTATTTTTTTTTTTTTAAAATTGGCGCCTGAGCTAACAACTGTTGCCAGTCGTTGTCTTTTTTTTTCTTTCTGCTTTTTCTCCCTAAATCCCCCCCAGTACATAGTTGCATATTCTAGTTGTGGGTCCCTCTAGTTGTGGCACGTAGGACGCAGCCTCAGCGTGGCCTGACGAGCGGTGCCATGTCTGCGTCCAGGATCCAAACCAGTGAAACCCTGGGCTGCCGAAGTGGAGTGTGTGAACTTAACCACTTGGCCAAGGGGCTGGCCCCTGACCTTATATTTTTTTAAGTGGTTATCTTACAAGTGCAATTGGAATATTTGTCATCCATGATAATTGCAATTTAAGTTTAGTGTACATATGCATGGCTGGTAAGTTGTACTTTTGGGTTTGTTTGAATGAGTGAATGAATGAATGAATGATTACAGTGACAGAAGGAAGGATGCAAATTTTAACCTTCCATTGAATTCCAGTAAATGTCTTCTTGAGTTTATTTGCTAGGGGGCCATCACGTGACAGAACATAGTCAGAATAGCCAAACATGTAGGCAAGTTCTGAGTCTTGTGGGATTTGGTATCTGACTTAATGGCTGATAATTAGTAACCAAAGCAAAAGACGTTCATATAACCACATAAATGGCTCTTTATCTTTGTTGTTTGAATTGTCTTTTTTGGGGCAGGGAATCAAAGGGGTACCACTTTGTCTTCAACCACATCAGTTTTCATCTTCATCTGTAGGAAAAAGAGCCAGGAGTCTGAGAAGAGAGGGTCCTTGTGGCAGCTCCAGCCTTGCAGGAGGGGCATGTGACTTCTTTCCTTCCTGTGATATTTGGAAATTTCCTGGTAATTTTTGGGAACATTTCTCAGCATGTCTCCCTCAGGTGCCTTGGGCAAGACAATGTTTACTTCTCACAAACCTCAGATATGGTAATCCAGAATCCTCTTTCAAATAGCTGCTGGCTTTCTCCTTTTTTGGAAAATGCAGGCTGTGGTTTTATACTTAAACACAGAATCAGAACATATAGGAAGGAAGAGGTGGTTAATGGTTGCATGAGCTTTTGTTTGAATTCATTGTGACTGAAGGCATGGGCTAGTGTAATAAACACGACATGAATATAGTGTTCATGCTTGGCAGCTTCGGTTTGTGCCTCCAGGTCCACTTTGCAGAGGTCTCCACCCTGCCGTCTGCCCAGGGCCGCTGCTCTGTGTGGAGCACCACAGCAGACTCCGCAGCCCTCTGGCTTGTGGTCTGACGCAGGTGATGGGAGCAGGCAGGATGTGGCAGGTGGGAAGGAGAAGGAGGGCCCAGTGATGTCGCCTGCCTGTCAGGGTTGCCTCAGTCCATCCTCAGAGGAACTCTCCTTTTGGATTCTGGTAATTTCTCCCTCCTCCAGGCCTTTTAGACCTAGCTTTAGTGAAAACTCTGCTGTCAGCAGGCCCAGGGTACTACTCTGTCTCTTCTGTTTTCTCTATACCTTGCCTACACCTGTTCCATCCCTTAATTCAGTCCTTCTCAGATTATTCTGATGATAAAAGTTCTACCTGTTTTCAGCTGGGGCCTAGACTCATACAATGATGACCCAGGAAATTCTTGTGAATTTTGTCTGAGGAGTTTTTTTTTTTTTTTTAAGGTTTTATTTTTTTCCTTTTTCTCCCCAAAGCCCCCCGGTACATAGTTGTATTTTCTTCGTTGTGGGTCCTTCTAGTTGTGGCATGTGGGACGCTGCCTCAGCATGGCTTGATGAGCAGTGCCATGTCCGCACCCAGGATTCAAACCAACAGAGCACTGGGCCGCCTGCAGCGGAGCGCGTGAACTTAACCACTCGGCCACGGGGCCAGGCCCCTGAGGAGTTTTTGTTAAACATAAAAATTGAAACTGTTAAGGTTATTTTTCCAAAAAAGCTATTCTTTCCTTTGGTCTCTGGATTCTGCTTTGCTGTTAATATGAGCACAAGATAGACTGTCTACTGTATCTGTTTTTTATTTTTGAGGAAGATAAGCCCTGAGGTGACATCTGCTGTCAATCCTCCTCCTTTTGCTGAGGAAGACTGGCCCTCAGCCCATCTTCCTCTACTTTATATATGGGACTCCTACCACAGCATGGCTTGACAAGCGGTGTGTAGGTCCGCACCCGGGATCCGAACCAGCGAACCCCAGGCCACCAAAGCGGAACGTGCGAACTTAGCCGCTGCACCACCAGGCTGGCCTTGTATCTATTTTTTTTAATTAAAAATCTCAAGGTGGTAGAGAATTCTGCTGTTCAGAGTACGGCTAATACTAATGTGTTTTGGCACTGGTTCTTTCTCCTTAAAAACGCGTTTTAGTACCAAAGCTAGAATGTTGATGTTTTGTGTTAGTGAATCTTAAGCTGCTTACTTTAAAAATTCTGAAATGGACCAGGTATATGACAATGAAAGTTCAAGGAAAGCTGTGTTCTTTTTATTATTTAACTTTCTAAACCTTTTCTTGAGAGTTTAATTCCATTTTGAAGCTTGCAAATATGAGTTGTTGATTACAGCCCGTTCATTGTTTTTTCTTTACACTCTTTTGTGGATCCTCAAATGCTGCTTCCTTGGGACTCCTTATGGTTGTGTGTAAACATTCAGGGCTGTCACTGTTGGTGACACATCTCACATGGTAGCTTGGAGGAGCCTCTTCTGATGGAATGATGATGATGTGAGTGGCATTGGGAGAGGTGGTTACCAGAGAAAGATATGATGGGGATCAAATAAAAGAGACACAAACTTTAATAAATTGGGCTTGCTTGCTTTCTTTTTCTCAGGATAAGCTCAATTCCAGAACTCTCCTGGCCTGCTGTAGTGGAAGGATGGTTTCTCTTAGGCCCCTTCACTGTTTTGGAAAAATGGTGTTATAAACACATTTTTAAGGAAATTTTTACCGTGGATCGTTAGTTCTTTTTCTCTTCACCCCTCTCAGTTAAGATGCAAGTTACTTAAGTTTTTTACTGAAATTCAAATCTCAGTTGAGATTCAAATTTTTTTAAATTTGAGATTAAAGTTCAAATTCAAGTTTTGGTTTTAGTTTTGATTTTGTGGTAGCTGAAATTATTCGGTGCCACCTCTTGAGAAGTAGAGAGTCTATATTTCATAGAAGGGCGTTGGGGTTCGACAGGGCGGTGTTTCTTGTTTAGCCTGGGGTGCTGCGAGTGCCACTCCCTGGAGTGGAATTTGCCAGATAGAGCCTGAACTGGACCCTAAATTCCCCTGTTCTGGGTTATTAGAGAGCAGCTTCTGAGAACAGCCATTGTGAGCAATTGAAGCTTTGTGGTGAGAGACCTCTGTACAGGCAAGCCTGGTTTCATTTTGCCCTTACAAATGGCCTAGTGACTAGCTGGTGACAGTGAAAATAAAGCCCTTTTTGTTGCCGGTTTTTTGATGAACCAAGTTTCTCCCCTTTGTGAGTAGATTATCCAGTATGATGGCAAGTGGGTGTTAGGCCTCGGGTCTTACGAGAAAACATTTCCTGAAGTTGTAGGTTTTAGTGGGTCCACTCATGTCTGTAAGTTTCAGTTTTCTCATCAATCATATGAGAAAATCTGTAAAATATGCTGGTATGAGAATTAAATGAACTAATATAAGGGGGTTTGTAAGTGTAAACAAGTATGAGATGGTATTAGAGAAGCAGACAGAAACTTAGCAAAAAAGAAATAAAAATGAAGGAGAGGGAAATATTAGGTGAAAGGTGGAATCTTAGGCTCTGAGTGCTTGTTTTATTTTTTGTTTTGATAAGGTTTTGTGGCCATAATCAGTTTTTGTGCATAATCAGAATTATTTCATATGAGTGGCTCATTACAGCAGTTACAATATAAAACTGATTGTAGTATCACTGAGGAGCCACAGGATCTTTCCAGTATGAACTTCAGACCCTCATTCATATCTCATTCTGCAGTCTAGGGTGAGTAAGGCTTGGTGCTAAACATGGAGGCTGGGAAAAAGAAGCCAAATGCCTCCACGCAGTTTGTCACAGACATGGACTAGAGCAGTGGAGGTGCAACATTCCAAAACAATTGGAATGTTTTCAGTAGTTTACAAATTATTAAAAGGTGCTCCTGATGTTTTGACTTATCTGGGAGGCTCTGCATTATGGGGATTTAGAATTTGTAGTTTAGCATTGTAAATCCTATTTAGATGATCTGGTCATTCTCAATTGCATTGTTGCCTTTTAATTATTACTCCATTTGGTGTTCATAGATGTGAATGTTATTCGTACATGCAATTAAAAATATAGGTGTTCATTTTTCTTTATTATTTTTACAATTGTTGGAAAATATATTGGGTGACTATAGCTTTTTGGTAGAATCAGTGCAGATTTTTTACCGTTATTACTAGAAGAAAATAAACTCTTCAGGCTTTATACTTAATAACGCCCCGATCATTTTGACCTAGACTCTAAGGTGGTGGTAATAAAGGAATGATGATAAATGACATTAATTATAATATGAGATGTGTTGGACTTACCTCCCAAAGCAAGAAGCTTCCCCTTGGGGTGATCATCATCCTCTGCATGGAGGCTTCCTGGCCCTCTCAAGACACTTCAGTCATTATCTTGTCTGACTACTCCTCTGAAACTGCTTGAGTCATTGGTCTATACCTTACCAAAACTCAACAGTCAGCCTCTGTTCTCATCTTATTGGCATTTCAGTAGCACAGGACCTCTCTTCCCTTCTTGAAAAACTGTCTCATCTTGGCTCCCTCACCCTCACACTCTCGGAAGGAGTTGCTCTACTCACTGTCTGTATTTCTTCACTCATTGCTTCTTTGGCACATTCAGATTGGGCTATCAAAACAGCATTTATCAGGGTCATCTCGGCCAAGACAGGAGTCCATCTCCCTCCTCATTTTGCTTGAGCTCCCAGCCTCTCCATCCTTGAAACATGATCTTCTTTTCTCCTCATACACCACACTCACCTGGTTTTCTTCCAACTTTCTGGCTATTTCTCAAGCTCCTTTATCAGGCCTCCCAATATTAGAGGGTTACAGAACTCTCTCCTTGGTCCTCTTCTCTGTCTTTAAGTTCTTTATCGATTTGGTTATTTGTCTTCCCTGCACTAGAATGAAAGTCCTTTGCGAGCAGGCACTTGTACCTGTCTTGTTTGTGCTTGTATCTCCTGCGCCCAAAACAGGGCTGAGATACAGAGGTGCTGGCTGATGGGCAGACCCTGCATCACTCCTCTCAGCACTTATGTTTGTGCATCCTGGTTTCACAAAGATTGTAGTTATTAGTTTTTTTTAAAGATTGGCACCTGAGCTAACATTTGTTGCCAATCTTCTTTTTTTTTTTTTTTCCTGCTTTTTCTTCCTGAATCCCCCCAGTACATAGTTTCATATTTTAGTTGTGGGACCTTCTAGTTGTTAGGTAGTAGTTCCGTGATCACCTTAAACATTACTTCAGTATCGTGGAATACAGTTTATGACCTCACTCACCTATGTCCTCTTTTGCCAATCATGGTACTGCTTGTTTGTGGCAGGTGAAAGCCAGGTCTTTTGCTGTGTTGTTGATGCCTCCTTCAGTTTTTCTCCTCGGTCATCAGTCACTTTGCTTACTGCATTGTTACCTGTTTTTTTTTTTTTTTTTTTTCAAACCTTCACTTTTTAACCACTTTGGAGATTGATGGCAACCTCTTGACTCTAACCTCCCTCTTCAAATCTGTGACATTACTCTGAGAATGCAAAACTCTGAAATTCCTCCTTGAAAGCACTTTGAGCAAGGAATCCCAGCTGCCAGCATTCTGAGTCTCCGCTTCCTTAGACACGCGTTCAGGGCCTGCTACCGCTCGTCTGTAGCCTGTTTTCCAGTCTGTTGGCGCAGCACCACCTACACCCGGTGCTTTAGCAAAACTGAGTTAGCTCGTACCCTGCACCTGTGCCTCTTCATCTCCCTGCTTTGCCTCCTGCTGTTGGCGGGAGTGTGTTCTTTATTCGGACTCTCCCTGTACTTCAAGGCCATTTCAACTACTGCTTCTTTGCTGAAGATTTATCTGCTCACCATAAGCTTGATGTGATCTCTCTCTACTGTGAAATCCCTAGTTATCTTTACCTTAATTATGGTGCTTAGACTTTTCTTTCTTGTGTTTGCTTATGTCTAATATCTCTTGTAGGTCATGGACGACAAATGCTTAGCCTTTGCCTTTTGTTCAGTAAATATTGAGGGAATGAAAGAGACTTGAACTCATTGAAAGGAACTGAGTGCCCTTTTACTATTTACTTACCTATCCTGGGTGTCAGTTCTCTTTTAATTGTGTTTATTCTTCCATTTCCAAGTTAATAACAGCTAACATTTGAGTGTAATGCTTTACTTTTCCCGCAGCAGTGTACATTTATTCTGTATGACTTTCCCGCCCCAACAGACAGTGAGAAGACAGTGAATAGAACCTATAAAATAGGGCAGAAATTGAGGTGAGAGGCTGTGTCTGTGGTTAAGTGCTACTCTGCCCCAGTCTCTGGTCCAGGAACCTTACCCGTCCTGTTGAGTTGACTTTCTTAGCAGCCCCATTTTATAGAGGAAGACACTGAAGCCCGTGAATTACCTGCTCAAGGTCACTCAGCGGCTACCTCAGTCAGGTTTGCAACCCAGGTGTATTCTCTAGGGATAGGTAAGAAGGAAGCATGTTTTGTAGGTGCTGAAAAGGAGTATTTAAGAAGTTCATCTTCCCTATTTTGAAGAAATTGTAGAGATTTCCTTTCAGATGTTTTCTTTAGTTTTTAAGCATTAAAATAGACTTGATTTCTACAACCCTCTGCCACTTCTTGCATTTATGGCTCGTAAGAGTCTCATTTCTGAAATGTCATTAATTTTATTGGCCCCTGAAGGATGTTACTCACTCTTGATGAGTCCTGAGGGTCTTTGGGATATTAGTCTCATTTTAACTCTTCCTGGTGTAATTGGAGCAGTGTGATGTGTTTGACTTAATTGGTTTCAGTTTGTCAGAGGAGAAAGACATTCTCCTTGGTGCTGTGCTACAGTGTCTCCTACTCCCAAGACTCCCTGCAGAAAGCAAATTATTCAGAGTCAGCAGTTCTTGGGATCTCCTAGAGGTCAGATCCAGCCACTGGTGGGAACTTCTCCAGGGCAGCCACAGGTAGGATTTTTGGGATACGTGTGTTGAATTTTCACATCCTTGAAATAACTTCTGCCCCATTCTGTCAGTATTTACAGAATTGTTGCCATGAGTTGTCTCCATAAATTCCTCTATAATCTTTTTGTATAAATCTAGTTATTTTTTATTGAGTACTTAATACAGAGAATGCCTAGAAAAGAAAGCAGCTGTTGAATTTAGAGGCATTTGTTTAAAAATATATTTTGAAAGGATCTGCATAGCGTAGTTCCTTCAGACCTCTTAAGCAGTCAATCTTGCTCTGTTGTAAAAGGATGAGACCTTTTAACCCCAGTAGTTGTTTCACTTTAGTGTACGTAAGAGGCCTGGAGAAGTTGTACAAATGTCGAAGCTGGGTTCCACTCCTCAGCGCCTACATGTTGTAGAAAACACCTCAGAGTATTTGGATGCCCTGGGCCTCTGTGTACGTGTTGACATACACCACTGCAGTCTTATCCTTCTTGCCTGTGGCTACTGTCTTCTTTTGTCAGATCCTTCTGGGCAACACTTGCATTTACAGAGTTGCCTAATTTCTTGATTCCACACGTACTTGGAGTACTCTGTCTCCTCCCTCCAATGCCTCCCTGCCCCCATGTGAAACTACCATCACCTCACTACAGTAGGTGCATAGTTGCTCAAAGGGGTGTATATTGAACAAAATAATTTTTGTGAAGTATGTTGGCTAACAATTAGTCAATTAGTGACGCACAACAGAGTTGCTAGATTTAAAGTTTAAAAGAAAATGTCACAGTAATCAATGTTTTATTAAGAAATACTCTTCATTTAGTTAATATGGACACTTATATGTACTCAATAAATGGCCCTTGACTAAACATTCATGCTTAATAATAATTTCCTCCATATTTGAGTGAATATTTTTGAATATTAGTCTTGGGGCTGTGGATGTCAGTAAGCACTGGTCATATTAGTTAATGGCAGTCTTGTCTGGGGAAAATGTTTACTGTGGAGCTATATGTAAGAAGTATATTAGCCTATCAATTAATTCCCTAAAGGTAGCTGAACAATTAAAAAGAAATCTTAAGTAATAACATGGCCAGGGCCTGGCTGGACCTTGCAGGGTAGATAGAGATGCATGAAGACAGAAAAGGTGCCTGGGGTTTAGCAGAGAAATGAGTTCCAATGGGCTGTAGCCATCACTGAATTACTCATGCCCTGGAGTACAGTATTATGAGAGAGAGTCCACCATAGTGTTTAGGGGTTGGGTAGGAGAGAGACGATTTGGGTGGCATCAGGAAAATACTTCATGAAGGATGCTGGATTCTAGCAGGTATGTGGGCACACATGTGGTGGGATCCCATGATCCCCGTAGACAAAGGCCACAGCCGGAGGACAGAGGGGAAAAGTGTATGATGTATTCCAGTGACCAAATAGGCCCTGCTAGTTCTCTAGTGCATAGACCATGAGTAGGAAATAGGATTTGGGATCATCTTCTTATGGCCTACAGTAGTGGGCGTTTAGGAGGACTCTCTAAGAAATCCAAAAACCTAGTAATGCCCCCCACTTTTTAATATAAATTTTATTTTATTTTAATTTTAAAAAATTTTGTGTGTGTGTGTGTGAGGAAGCTTGGCCCTGAGCTGACATCTGTGCCAATCTTCCTCCACATTATATGGGATGCTGCCACAGTGTGCCTTGAGAAGTGGTGCTAGGTCCGCACCCGGGATCCAAACCTGTGAACCACGGGCTCCCTAAGCGGAGTGCGTGGACTTAACCACTACGCCACTGGGCTGGCCCCTGCCCTCCCCAGCCCCCCTTTTTTAATCCCTTATTTTGGGGCCTTCAAGAAAATTTTTGTTGAAAAGGTATACATTTGCAGCATAGGGAGTCTGAAGTAGAGAGAGATGCCACCAAGTATACAATGAAAACACTCATGGCAGTAGCCGTAGTCACTATTCAGTCCTTTTAAGCCTTACAGCAGTTGTCTGAGATAGGAGGAAACTGAGGCAGAGAGGTGAAATGTTTCCCTTTGGTGCACACCCAAAGGAGCAGAGCCAAACTGTAGCCTGTGTGTGGCCATTTCCAGGGCTTGTTAGTTCTGAACCCTGGAATGATTTTGTCCCTAGAGGACATTCAGCAATGTCTAGAGACATATTGATTGTCATGAATAATGAGGAAGTGCCACTGGCATCTAGTGAATAGAGGCCGCAAGTGCTGGTAAACATCGTATAATGCACAGGACAGCACCCTACATCAAAGAATTATCTGGCCCCAAAATGTCAGTGGTGCCGAGATGGTACTGACTGTACTACCACACTTTGCAACCATCCTTCACGCAGACCTGAGTTTTTCTTAGCTGTAGAGCTAAATTAAGAAAAAACCAGTTTATCTTATTTTTAGTTTTTGATTGTACAGGATGTATAGTGAGTTCATTTTTACACTTCAGTAGTAAAATCTCAGAGTATTTTAATTCCATAAGAAATATGTATCTCATGTACTAATACTATATTTAAATGGCATAAAATAGACTATCAGCATAAATTGAATCAGCTTTTCTAAAGCACATCCTGCAGATTCTCCTATGGGAGCAGTAGGTATTAGGATGTTGACTTCAGAATGCCTTTAGTAGATTCTGACAGGTAATTATGCCTACAGGTTCCAAATCCCTGGGTTTCTTTAATTCTGCAGGTGGTGCCGTTTGCCTGAGGGAGAGAGAAATACCAGCCATACCTGTCTATCTGAAGCAGATCCTAGTTATCTGCTGCCTGCACTGCTGAGTGAGGGGCACAGCTACCAGTGGTTGAAATGAAGCAGATTTAGGAAAGGAGTGGTTTGGACCACATTCAGGGTTGGCTTTCCCTTATGGAAAAATGTGATTCTAATGAGCAGTGTTCTCCCCCTGGAAACTTGGCTCTGCAAATAACTTTTAGGGTAAAATTTTACGTACAATTTTTAAAAGAATGCTATGTAAAGAATAAACTTTAAAAGGGCAAATAGAAACCCTTCCAGTACAATTGAACTTGATGGTAATTTGATTAATATTTACTTGTATATAATTTTAACACTTGTGTATTAAATGTGTAAATCTCAAAAGTAATAAACATTTTAGTCAAGAACATAGAGACTTGACAGTCAAATAAAGATATGATGTGATGGCAAGGATTTTGGCGTGTTTGTTTGTAGAGTGAGCGGTTCTTTGAATTACAGTTTTTCCAGATCTTCCATATTGTAAAACTCATTGTTAAAATCAGAGTTGGATAATTTTTGCTAAATTAAATTTCAACACTAGCTTATACCCTCCTCTAATTTTTGAGAACTTTAATTAAATATGAGCTAATCCTTTTCTAAACCTTAAGATTTTATAACCAAGTTGAGAGTAATTGTTAATATTCAGGATTTTAAAAAATAATATTTCTAATATTTAAAGTGTGCCTGAATTTCTACTTTTCTAATTTTTCATAACTAATGTTTTTTATTATGAAAATCATCCAGGACTTCCTTTTTATTAGGAATTAGGGTATAAAACAAAAGAGATTATAAAAAGGCCATTAAATATATTGCTTTAGTATATCTCTTTGTAGTTTATGTTATTTTTGTGAACAGCATTAAGTTCTTGCAGGGAATTACTTGCTGGATAGAAAAGAAAAGTCGTAATTCCTGCCAACAAGGAATGTATGTTCCATGTTTAAAGCTTGAATTTTTTGAAGACATTATAAAAATAGATGAATAAATAGTAAACAGTAATAGTTTTAAAATGTCAGCTTCCTGTTTAATAAAACCTATTGAATTACATTGGCAGACAAGTATACTTATGTTCAAGATTTCACTTTGTTTGGATTTTAAAAAATAATTTCACTTAATTTGTTTTGGCTTTCAAATGAAAACTAGAATTACTTAGAGCCAGAAGGTATCTCCAACACATGGAGTTTATTCAAATCCTAGAGAGAAGAGAAACAAACCCATAAACCAACAACATAAAAAAAAGATACCTTGTGATTTGAAGATATCCAGATGTTTGTGTTTTCTTTTTAAGGTCTATCAGTCACTAAATTGGTGTTTTTACTTAAGTTAGAAAGATCTTTTCCTCCTACAAATTATGTGACTTCATATCTATTTTTAAAACTACATATGCTGTAAAAATTGGAGATTTGTGTATATGTGTGTACATATGTGTATAAATAGTATTAGTTTACATGGACTTGATTTATGAAGCAAATTGATGCATAGATACATTTATCCATAGATGACAGGGCTTGAGAAAAAGGCATTGCTATTGGATAGTTAATATTTTCACTTTTCATTTCAAGGAAGTCATTATCTCTTTTGATAGTCCAGTAAATTAGATAGTACAACCTTAAGATAAATTAAAGGTTTCCCAACTGAAATCACTTAGCCCATTCTCTTGCATTTTCTTGGGTTGTTCCTGGTGCTGTAGTTGACTGGTTTAGGTTTAATGCTCCAGCATTCTGATGAATGAGAATGACCCTTGCCTTGACTATTTAGAAAATGGGAGTGTCCATTCTCTGGGAGCCAGTTTGTAGAAAGGTCCTAGGTGGAAACAGTATTTTGGGGAGGTATGGAGTGTAGTGGTTATCACAAAGACTTTGTAGTAACAGGGACCTGCCTTTAATTTCCACTTCTGCCATCTCATTGCTGCGTGCCTTTATTCAAAGTCCTTATCTGCTCTGTGCTTTAGTTTCCTTATCTCCACCTCATAGAGTTATTGTGAGAAGTACCTTATGTAGGGATTTTAGCACAGCCCAGTATTCATCACTGAGGAAATGTTGATTAAATGTCTGTTGTTATTGACCTGGTTTCAGGTACAGATTCTAGACCCAGATCCTCACACTTCATTAAAATCTTTTGGCTGTTTTACTATGTAGACTGTATGGAGATCATGGCCACTTTTATCAGAGAAATAGAAAAAGCAGAAAACCATAACTGATTTAGTACTGTAGTCGATAGGAAAGCATAGAATGAAAAGTTTATTGATATTCTCCTTGTTTGTTGTATTTCAAGACTTAATAATCCCTTAACTATATAGCTTTCTCGGTTTTAAAGAAACATTCTAGGTTTTAAAAAAGAAATATCATCATCAAAAATTAAAGTTATTCCTGCAAAAGTAGTAGCATCTGTAATTTCTTCTTATCAAAAGGCTGTTGCTAGCCTCATGGTTCAAAATACCTTTTAGAGAGATCATCTTTGTTGCCCACATTGTGAACTCAATGTGTTTTTAGGATTTAAACATTGATCAGTAAAAATAGATTTTAAGTGGAAGACTGTAACCCTAATTTTGTGTTTCTAGTGTTGTTTGACTTAGAAATTCTACATTAGCTATTGAATATCAGTAATTTTTGGTGTGTTTTTGTTTTTGTTTTGGATCTGAACATGGGAGTTCAAATTAGACTGCTGTCGTGAGGAGGAGTATAAGGCCCCGAGATTTTTGTGGGAGGTGAGGGAAAAGGCGCCCTGAAAACAGTAGAAAGGATGGGATCAGGATTCTAAGGAAGTTAGAACTGGCAGTATATACATAGCCTTTTCTATTTCCTGTTACTATATTCCTTGCAAAATTGAGTTTCAGAGTTAAAAGTTTGAAACTCTGAAAACAGAAAGTGCAAATCAAATTTTAAAAATAGGTAGCCTTTGGTTAGTGGGAAGGTAAATAGTTGAACAGTGCATGTCAGAGTCTCCTGTGTTGTACACGGCAGTGCACCCCTCAGAAGGGCATTTACCGTGCGGGGTGACTTAGTGCTTTGGGGGTAATGCCAAGTATTTAGTCTTAGTTGTAACATAGTAGGGTTATCTTGGGACTAAAAACAATCTTTACTGTAATACTATATGTTCTTGGATATTGACCTCTCTTTCTCTTGGAGCGGAGCAGGCAGTTCTTACCTATCGTGCCTGTGTGGCTGGCCCATGCTGAGAGTTCTCCACTCGAAAGCAGCTACAGAATGGTACACTGTCTCCTGTGTCCTGGGCAACCACCCCCCCAACTTCTTTGCTGCAGCATAAATGTTTTGAATTTATTATCTTAGTCAATTGCTTTCAACACTTTTATAAACTGATGACACATGTCATCTAAATGGGACAGAACAGAGTAATTTATTCTAATTATACCCACAAGGTATTGTCCAGATCTCTTCCAGCTCCTTCCTCCGGCCGAAAGTTTCCATGTTTGCATAAATATGTATGCCTGTGTGGATGTATATATAATTTATTGACATATCACATATATTGAATATATATTTATGTATTTGATATATAATATAAATTAAATATATTTTATTTTTTCACTCTTGTAACATAACACCCATTTTCAGAGGGTTGCTCGTGATCATACAGAGAATACTCCTGCTGGATAAGCAAGGTGATGATTTTACTGAATGAGTAAACTCAGGTCTAAAACTTTTTCAGGAGGGCAAAAAGAAACAGTAAGTCTCTTGTTCTCTTCTAAAGGAAGTTAGCGTTTTCTTTGCTCCTCCTGTCTAAAGGCTGAAAAGGTAGCTCAACGGTGTCACAGAAAGGGAAAATTGAAACCAACTGTGGAAAGCTGTTTTTGGAAAACACTTTAAATGAGAACAATCTTCCAAAACTCAGCTGGCTTTTTAGTCAGCTCAGCCATCTGTTTGGTTTTTCAGCTGGCACTGTCTTCAGTCTCCCTGATTTTTATAGCCTCGCCTTGGGAAACCGCGAGATTCCAGATCATCACAGCACTGCAGAGCCTTTTGAAGAGCTGTGTGTGGCTTAGGGGCTTGTTTGTCAGTCTTCTATTGTGTAATTCTGATTGGTTTTTACTTCTATGGGACTTGTGGTTTTATAAATTTTGGGAGGAGGGAAAGTCTGAGGAAAGGAGAAAGATGGTTAAAATTTTTTTTTCATATAAGCATTTATTTTCCAGATATACCAATAATAAAATGGTAGCACTTTCCCTGAGGTTGACTTACTCATGTTTCATTTAATAAGAATGCATAAACCTGTTACTCAGAGTAAAATTGTGTTATATTTTTCAGCTCTACCATTAGTTTGTTTTGTTCTTAAGTCAAATACAGTGATGTTACAATTTTATTGCAAATGTTCCTTAAAGAGTGATGATGTTAAGTTTATTTATACCTCATCATATTTATTATAGTTTCTTAGAACTATAGATTGGATATTTAAAAATTGATGCATAGGTGTCACCGTGTTTCTAATGAGTGTTCCTTGATGTTTTAAAAGTTAATTATATTTATAAGGATACATTTGAATATTATCAAATATTGAATATTGAATGACTCCCACCGCTTTTATATATATAAAACTGTCTCCATATATTTATATATATAAAACTCTTGGCAGAGGAAATAATTGACAAGAAATTTAGGCTTTATCCTGTGGGTAGAAATCACATTTCTTGTTCCTGTCACATGTGCATTAAACCCAGAGGTAACGATTCTCTACCTGTGTATCATTTAAGCTTCAAAATGTGAACAATTACTAGCCGTTATGGTCGCTACTCTGGAGAACAAGATGGGTACAACTTTTAAATGTCTTTGTGAGAATCGTGACAATTCTCAATTTCACTTCCACAAAAATAGGACCAAAACACTAAAGGACTAAAACTAATACAAATAAATACTTGAATTTGAAAGACTTAAAATCACCCACAAGGCAGAAATAGTCTTTAAAATAATTTCAGCTCTAAAATTTTATAATTATATTGAAATAATGGGAAAAAAGTATAGCCAACATTTAGATACTTAAGGTTTCATTTCTGTTATATATTTCACTAGCATCATATTTGAATCAAATATTTATCTTTTACAAGCACATGAATATTCATACATTACTAGATGTATAATTGTACCAATATCCTTCCCCAGAAATTACTTTATTATCATTTTAGTTTCATTTTGACTCTCTTCATTGAATGAGCCTTATGTGATATTTATTCTTTTACTTGATTTTGAAACCTCAGAACACTCATCCTGTGCACACTGACTCCCTCGTGCCTGACAGGAGAAGGTGTGTCTTCCCTTCCAGACTGGGTCATGTGTCCTCATTGTCCTTCTTCCTCTGGTTTCCCTGGATCTTCACCTCTGGGCCTTCTTACTCTCTGTCCATAAGCACATCCCGGCCCAGCCTCAAGATGGTCCTCAGCTCTGGAAGCACTCCTGTTGCTGTCCATTAGCAGCGGGCTTGCAGGTTTTTCTCCTCAGATAGCACTTGTTATTTCCTCACAGAAGTTAGATTGCTGCCTGGTATATATTTCCTGTTCAGTATGTGGTTTAAAATTTAATCCCGTATCAACACTTTTTTTCATATTGACTTAGTTTAATTATAAACTGTCTTAATGTAATGAGGATGAAAGTGCTTTTCCCTTCTCTATTAAGTACGGTGCTCAATAACTCATAAGACTTGATAAAAATTACCAATCTAGTGAAGATGTGAATATCGATTTTATTCTTCTTTCTCTGATGAATGGTGTCATAGACAGCTAAGAGAACGCTTTCCTATTTTAGATGAGACTAGTGGCAGATGAAGAATGAAGTTAGTATGTTTCTATGAATTTTATCCTAAAATATAGGTTGAGTATTGATTTCCTGTTCTGTGGATATACCCTGAAAGAAGGATCCTTATTCTTTTTATTTTGAATCAAGATGTATAAAATTTTACTGTTTTGGTCCAGCATAGGATACTGGATGTATTTTGTTATTCCGTTTACAATTTATGCTATTTGAAATTGATTTTTTGTTTTGTTTTGTGGTAATTTTCCTCTGCTTCTGTTTGTAAGAATATCTTTGCTACTGTCTTCCAGAATAGTTTTTCTCTGCTTCCTATGACTTAATATTATCTTTAAAGAATTATTTCCCTAGAGCATTTGTTTTTAGAAGCCAATGTATAATAGTCCAAATTATATAAAACATTCATTATGAGATTATTAATGGAACATATTCAGGAATAATGGGACAAAGAAACTAAAAAAATCTGTAGTATGTTTCGTGGGACAATAATCTAATTCCGCCCCCCCCCCCCCCAAGTGATATCAGGAGAGCAGAGCATGCTTGTAGCCAAGAGAAGCCAGAGAGAGAGAAATGGAATGACATGCTTATCAGATGTATAGTCAATACCTTCATACTTATCTTTGTGGCAGTAGAGCCAGAGATGGCTCTCCACTCCCTGCCATGGTCATTCTCAACCTGATGCCACACCAGATGCCCCTGGGAGCCCAGGAATCTGTACCTGGCAGTTGTGTAGCCACGGCTAGCCTGAAAGTGTGTGCACACACAGTGGGGGCCCACAGTGTTCTAGGAATGTTTGAATTATATTAATTGCCAACCTTTAACTATCGGGAGGTTTCATATAAAACTCTGAAGTTATAGGTTCTCTTGAAACTGGGACGATTTGAAAACATTGCCCCAACATTCCCTTCTGGTGAACCTTTGACCGGAACCTGGCAGAGGCTGGCTGGGCTCCTTCAGACTCTGAAGACTCTCCAGTCCCCCTACTTCTCAGCCTGCCCTTTACCAGTCAGACACACGGGGCCTTTGGGCCCTACTGCCACCTGTACCTGCCCAGCTATTTTGAGGATACCTGTTCCACTGCATTCACTCATGTTACCTGCCTGGTTCTGTGGCTGAGTTTACTCCCCTTCCAATTTCAGGGCCCCTTCAATCAACTAGACAGTTAAAAATATTATTTTGATTGTGTTATTATAATGTAATTCTTTGAAAATTAGATTGAAAATGGATGGTCTTGGGCGTGTGATAGTAACCAATTAGGAGTAAACTAAAAAAGCCTCAGACACCTGTGTGCATAAGATATCTGACTAACAAAGGTCCTCATACTAAGTTCCAAGGAAATTTCAAAATTCTAGAATATGAATTATTTTTCCTTAGAATTTCTGAAAGGAAATCTCATTATAAAGAAACCTTCTGCATCACAGGCTGTAAAGTTGCATATTCCTGTGTGTACATGGGAGCTTGTTCCCTTTCCCTTGATGCTGCTGGTGGATTTGCCTCCCTGACTCCCACGCTGACCTCTTCCTGAGCTCTCCCCGTCTGCCCGGGGAGCTTGGCGGTGCGGCTGTGGGCCCGCGTCATCCCTGCACCTCTACAGCTCAGAGTCCAGGTGACAAGGAGCCCTTTTCAAAGGGATCGTGGATATCAATTGGCACAGCAGTTATTCTGAATGTGTGTGTTTCATCTGCTTTAGGATAGATTCAATCATTTTGTGTTTGGAGGAAAATATAATTACCTAAGAGTTTCAGGGAAGTAATAGAGTAATTCTTAAATGAAGATGAAACTGGTTTATCTTAATTTATCAAACATATCCCTATGTTTGGTTTCCTTTTCTCTTCATTTTTATGTCTGTTTTGCCATATCTATTTTTCTGTTTCTAGTCCTCAGAGTTTTATTTTTGTCTTGTTGTAATTACCTCCAGGTTTTAGCCACTAAAACTTTTGTAATTTAGGTGGTTCGGGACTGAATGTACGGCTGCTTCTTTTAGAGAAGACAGCACCCACTTAGATTTCCTGTGTCTTGAACTTCACAGTGTGTCACTCCTGCCAGTATTCTTCTGCTACCGAGAAGGCACAAACTTAGCGTAGTTTGTGCCACCTTGTGCTTTCTCTCAGCTGTGGGACTTCTTTCTTTGGGGTTCATGAACTAATTGCTCTTTTTTCTTTTGTTTTAGGCCTATGGATTTTATTTTAATATGCTTGTGTGCTTTTGTAAACAAAGGCCTCCATCTAGTGGCCATCTACCTTTCTTTTGACAATTTTTCCCTGCTGTTTTATGTAGTGAATAGAGAGGAAGAAAAGAATATTCTAACATGCTAATCAGTGGTTATCTCTGGATAGAATTGCGGGGGCTATTTAATCTTTTGTGCATATCTCTGTTGTCCAAGTTTGAAACAATTAGACGTTTCCTTTAATAAGAATAAGAGAAGTAAATTAGTTTTCTTTAGAAATTTGTGAACGTTTTAATGTCATCATCATTTGAAAAAAATATTTTTAAAATTTTATGTTCCTTCTTTGACAAAATACAGGACAGCATTAAAAAAATTGCACAATTATCTGCCCCAGTAGAAACACTTTGATGCTACTAAAGGGTATTTCAGTGCAGTGTGTGCAAATACGGACCAATAGCCTTCCATATCAGAACCAACTGAAATGCTTGTTAAAAATGCAGATTTCTGGGCCCCATTTCGGTACTCACTGAACCAGGGTCTTGAGAATACCTGAGAAAAATCTGTGTTTTTTACAAACTTATAGGTTTTTCTCATGCTTGCGAAAGTTTGGGATCCACTTCCTTGCACTTGGTTGCCAGGAGAGCAGTATTAAAGTCCAAATTTGATTTTTCCCTGGATGCTTGCTAATTTCAGTCATTCCTGGCTTAAGTGTAATTCGGTATTCTTTCAGGCTAGCTTAAAATTATATATCAGATAAAACTGCACAGTTTTAAAGATTGATTTTGTTGAATTATGGTGTTTAAGAAATCCTCTAAAATGGAATTAAATTATCTACAAGCAGAGGGTGCTGTTGAATTGGCTCTGTATTCTGAATTTATTATTGATTGAACATCCTTATATTAGAATTTATGCCAGATTCGGAAGGCCTGGGTGGTACCAGAATTGGTTAATATTGCGGTGAGAGGTAAGTCTTTAAGTGCCTGGAAGTGAGGGTGTTAAACTCCCGTCTGGAAATTGACTTTCATTTGCAGGATTTCATGCACGTCAGCGATGGAACAGCAGTGTCTTTTAAGAGTTTGAAATCATGATTCAATAGATATGCAACGTGTCTTTTGGTAACTCTTTAGAATTTGGCTCAGGACTTTTTTGCTTTCTTTACCTAAAGTAGAGTATCATCAAATACAGGAAAGCTGTCAGAGTATTTTGGCACTCATTCTCATTGCGAACATTCTGTTCATTTTTTGTCTATAGCATATGGGTTACTTTTGGAGAACAAGTTAAGTTGAATATACTTTCTGTAGATGCCCTCAAACCAAATCACCAGGAACACACTTGTAGTCAAATAAAGTAGAATCTTTTGCCTCTTTGCGACAAAGAAAACAGCATAGCATGGGGAACTATGCATGTTAGGAGGGAATGATTATTAGATTTGGGCTTGTTTAGGTGATTTTGGGGAGGGTTCAATGGAAGACTGGTTTTGGTTTGGATTAGATGCTGGCAGCAAGTGGGGGCAGTTGTGTGATCTCAGATCATCATAATTTTATCTATAGGGCAAGAGGAACAGAGCAGGCTGAAGCTGTAATTGGTAACGAAGTAGCAGTTACCCATATTAGCTGGAGCTCGGGATGTTAGGGCATCAGTGTGGTTTGTACAGTGTGCTTATTTGTGTCTGTGTTTCAGTAAAATTGTGCAGGGGTCTTGTTTTTGTCTTGCTCCAAGCTGATCACTGACTAGATGTCTCTCTTTCTTGCTTTACACACACACACACACACACACAGACACACGGAAGCTTTCTCTCTCTCTCTCTCGTTTTAGTTGGCTCATTTAGGTGAACAATAAAAAATGAATATAATTTTTCTTTTATTAGTCAGAATCAGTCCAGCTTTCCTTTTTTAAATAATTAAACAGACCATTTTTACCCGACCCTCTGGCTATAAATATTATTTTGGGTAGCATAAATTCAAAGTGATTTGGGGATTATAAACCATCTAAAAGTAGCACTGATGTATTTTGTACTGATATTTGTCTGCCTAAGTATTTGTTTCTTGAACACATGATTAAGGAGAAAATGGTGTAAGATTAAATTAACTTAATTTTGACAAAATCATCACCTTTTAAATAGGACTTATTTGTTAAGATTAATGATGTACTTATCAAATTTATAATCTAAGAATTAATCTGACATTAAATGGATTTTAATACTTGGAAACAATACACATACATTTAATTATCTTTTCAGATTTTAAATATGGCTTAAACCTAATAATGTTATATTAAATATAGTTTGGCTTTTAATCTAAGGTGCATGCTAATATTTTTTGAAGATAATTGAATAAATTTTTACAAGGTTTTGAATCACAGGCAGCGTGTTTTTATATTTCCTCTCAGAGATGTTAAATTACATTGAAAAGGAGCTTTTCCTGGTCATGTAAGGGACTGGACCATCTGAATGGATTTAATTTCATATAAGTCAGAAACAGTATGGGGCTGGCCCAGTGGCGCGGCAGTTAAGTTTGCATGTCCTGCTTCAGTGGCCCGGGGTTCACTGGTGCAGATCCCGGGTGCAGACATGGCACAGCTTGGCAAGCCACGCTGTGGTAGGCGTCCCATGTATAACGTGGAGGAAGATAGGCACGAATGTTAGCTCAGGGCCACTCTTCCTCAGCAAAAAGAGGAGGATTGGCAGCAGATGTTAGCTCAGGGCTGATCTTCCTAAAAAAAAGAAAAGAAAGCAGAAGCGGTACAATTGGAACCCACAAATTTTAAAATATTTTATTTAATGCCGATGTGTCTTTTCTATTGGTATTCATGGCAAAACTTACACCATTCAAATGAGAATTCTCTTGGGGCACATGAACATAATTTTTAGATAAATTTTTTGTTACAAATGAATTATGTCCATTTATTTGTCACTGGACGAGCATGGTCTTATGTTGCTCCTGTAGCCATGTGACTGCTAGTGGTTCCTACTAATTGAGAATATCAGATGGTTGTAATTGATACATAGACTCAGGAGTTTTAACAATCTATATTTAAAGAAATTGCACTTACTTTATTTTTTATTTAAAACAATAGATTGTTTTTATTTAAAAAAGAGTTCTGTTAATATTATATTGATACTATAATTTCATATTTTAATTTAATTTTTTGTTAGTTATATAAAGGGGTACATGACGCTACTCCATTACATTTTTCCTTACTTGTTTTGGGGGCCTATCATTGTTCTCCACTTCATATTACAGCAATTTTGTAACATTTTCTAAAGAGAGTATAGAAAGATGTTTCATTTTTTGCTTTAGCATTGTTTAAAATTTTTCATTTGGTTATTTAGTTTAAAACATTTCTTTTATTGTCACGGCGCGTTATTTGTAATGCCATGCAGATTTTTAGGATTGATGTCCAGATTGATAAACCTCTGTCAAGTTTCTTTCAAATATGAGCTGTAATATTTCTAGGCTTTTCAAGGTGTTTGTTTATGTGAGTGTGTTTGTGTGTGTGCATGTGTGTACAGTGAATAATTATATATTGACTATATTCTTTGAATTGATGATACTCATTAAGCAGGATGTCAATGATGTTCTTTTGTAGTTTCTTATGGATTTTATGTTATTTTCGTTGATGTCAGTATTTAATGTCCCATAGCAGAAAGCTTATCTTTTTCACTCTTCCTCATTAATTTGATTACCAAATAATCCTAAAGCCTCTTAATTACCTAAATTTAAAATTTTACCTCTAATCTCAAATTAAATGCATCCCAGCTCAGCTGCTTTGTGGTCAGATCCCAAATATCCCAGTGGCACTCTAATGCCACCTGATGTAAGATGAAGTGGGGGCGGAGGGGAAGGAAGATTGCTTTTAGTAGAATCAAATGAAAATCTTTTTAACAAACACACACATAACCATGTGAATGCATTTCTGGATCCTTCACGGGACAATCTCTGGAAGGTGTTTATATTCACTATTTTGTGCCAAATTTCTCTCAAGAATGTTAACTTATTTCTACAACTATATTTCTCTGTACCCTTAATAGCCCTGAATATGAACACTAATTTTTTTTCTAATTTTATTGGGGGAAACATGGCTGTTGTTTCAGTTTGCATTTTTTCCACTTCTATAAGAGATTGAACATTTTTCATCTTTATTCATCATTTTATGCTTAAAAACATTCCTCCTTTTTGTCCTTTAAATTGTTTTCTAATTAATGTTTTCTTGCTGCATTATATGAGCTCTTTCTTTAGTTCCAGATACTCATATCGACCAGTTTTCTTTTTTAACTTATGTGGTCAGCATTTGGTATTGTGCTTAGAAAGGCTTTCCTTACTACAATATTATAGTCATAGTCATTTGATCATTAGTTGTTGATTAATTTTATAACTTCGTTTCTTTAAACCATCTGGAATTGATTTCATTGTATGGCATGAGGCAGAGACTAAACTGAATTTTTTTCCATGACCTCATTTTAAATTGTGTGTTAAGCTCATTTTTTAACTGTTTGTCTCTAACCTGTTTATTGTCCTCTAAGATGTTTGTGTCTTAGAGTCACTGAGAGGTTTTAATCACTTCTGGGACCCCATCCCAGAGTGAATATTTCTGAATCTCTGGGTGTGTGGACTGTTCATTGATATTTTTATAAGCTTGTGGGGAGATTGCAGTGTGTATCAGAGCTGAGAAGCACTGCTGTACACTTTCGTCGTCATTTGCATGTGTGTCTGATTTTTCATTGGTCTCTCTATCCCCTATTTGTTACTTATTCATAATAGATTTACTCATTCTTATGCTTCTATACGTAATTTGACTTCCCATTTATTCTAGGGGAGAAGCTATAGCTTCTTTTTTTCAGTTGAATTTGAATTTAGCTATATAAATTGAATTCCAATTTTTATGATTATTTCGAAAGGAAATAAAGTTACCTGATACTAATTGTATGTAGTATCAGTCTTTTGAACTTGTAATCGTAAGAGTTACTAACTGCACTAAATAAAGTTTACTGTTCTGTGACTTAGGCAAAATTGATTTAAAAAACAAAAATGTGAAGAAGTTTGCAAAACTGCCTGGATTCTGCAGCCATTATTTGGTGGCATTCATTAGCTTCAGCTAACTCGTTAGCAGAGCTGCAGCAGTAGCTGTAATTTCTTGTAGCAGATATTTGATATATATGAACAGTAGAATTATGCTCTGACTCAAAGTATGAACATATATGTAATCAGACCTTGTAGAAAGGCAAATGGTAATAACATAGAGATGATATATAGTACTTTTCCCTTTTTTTATGTACTTTTTTTTTTAATGAAGAAAAGGGATCAGAATGTGATAAATTGCTGTTCTTTTTCAGTTTTAACATCCTGTACTCAACCTCTGGATTGATGGGTTGAAGGGACAGCAGGGGCTTTTTATCCTTTTCTTCTCTCAAAATACTGTATTTCATTTAATATGCCATTTTCTATCAGCTCCTGGATATATTTGGCTTTTTCTAGCCTAAAGGATTCACCTTTCTCGATAGTTAACTTTTGAAACTTCCAGGGCTGCCTATATGCCTTTGAGCTGTAAATTAAAACCTTGTAATGAACTCTGTCTTCTGGACTCAGAAGCCCAAATATCAGTTTCTTCAGCCATGTTCTAATTATATTCGGTTGCACATCGGAAGATTGATATATCCCGTGAGATACGGCACCACTGGTTGCATCTCGTTTGTTGTTGAAAGTCAACTTTCTAAGAAAGTGAGGAACGTCTTGGGAACTGGCATCAAGAATGTGTGTCTTTGGTGGAGGCTAAGTATCTCTTTAACCAGAATTGACCGTTTTAGCTGAGTGTTAAGCTGTGTGCAACCTACAGATCATTATAGAAGGAAAGTGACACATAGGTATACAATTTAGAAGTTACATTGAAAAAACATTTACTGCATTGAGAATTTGACTATCATTTACGTATTTTACACATTTTAAGTGTAAAATAAGCATGCAGCATAGAGATATTTAAATTCATTTACCAAGAAAAATTTGTGTTTATCTCACTTTAGTACTTTGTATGTAAATTGGGAATAAAATCATAAAAGCAGTAATAGCATTTATTTAGATGACTTGTGTTAGTTGTGTACAGTTTATGAAAAAATGACGTTTTGTCATTTTAAGTGTATTTAGATGTTTCCTCCTTTTATTTTAATATTAGAGTAATATGATTTTTAAAAATTGCTATTTTTGCTATTATTTAATTCACATTTTAAGAAATATAATAACTGGAGTTTATAAGGATGAACTTAAATTGGCTTAGAACATATTGCTGGTGACATTGTAAATTGGTCTACATGCAAGGAAATTTAAGAAGATGTTTGAAAAACTTTAATAATGTGCAAACCCTATGATCTGGCATTTTACCTCTAAGAATTTGATCTAAGGAAATAGATATGAAGAAATGGTTGTGGATACATGAAGATTCTATTTGTAAAGATGTTCAACATAGCATTATTTAAAACAGCAAAACAAGACAGCAATCCCTCAGCACCTCAGCACTGTGTGCGACAGTGGAGGATTAGTGACATAAATCAGGGTGCAGTTATGTAGGAGAATGCTGTGGACCGTTCAACAGTGTTGTTAGGTCAGTATTTAGTGCCAGGGGACATTGCTCACAGTATGTTTTAAGAAAAACATCACGTGCAGTCTTGTTCCAGTGACATACGTGCACTTAGGAAAGTGATGCAGGAAAACTACGTTAAACATTATGGTTCTCCCTGGGCGGCGGTTTATTTTCCTCTTTGTAGCCTTTGTTATTTTTCAACATTACTCCAATGAACGTGTTTTAACTTTGCAATTGGGGTGGAGGAGGGGTGGGGAACTGAACACATTTTTTAAAGAGTTTGCTTCCTGAGATGACTAGTGCTTGCATTTTTATGTGTTGTGTTTTTATAAATGGTTTAAGGCACCAGGATGAATATGATAATATGTGACAAAATGTAACGCATTATCTGAGCCATTTTCATGATTAATTGATCCTTTTCTATTTTAGATGTTAGAAAATTCCTTGCCAACTTTTCTCTGTGAAATAGCTTGAGTTGGCAATAGATCTTTTTTGTTCATTTCAGCACATTTTATGAATGGATATTTATTATGAAAAGCATCAGGCATCTTCCTTTCAGTAAGAGAAGACAGCCAGAGTATTCTCACTCGATTGAGCTGATGGCATATAATGGTCTGTTTATTTAATCACTTTTGCTTACCCAGCGATTTTGATCCACGATGGAGTAAGGCTCTCCTTGCCTTTATTTTTTAAAGATAAAATTGAGAGATTTAAACATGATTTATTCTGCTTTGACCTATGTTTTGAATTAACTTTGCTGTTTGCATTCATTTTCAAGAGAAGCACTTAATCCTTGCAAAGCAATAATCTAATCAATCCCTTTGTTTTTCCAATTGCCCTGGAGACAGTCCTAAGCTGCCTAGACTATAAAGCTTGCTTTTATTAGAGTATGAAATATGAAATTGATTTTGATAGCTCATTTTGAAAACAATATGTATTTAAGAGAGTAACATTTTGTTTCAAATAAAAATCTCAGTGTATGATGTTATGCAAACATTTCCCCAATTCATGCTGACCTTTTCTTGCTGATCCTCAGACACGATTAGTGAGCTTTGAGAGAACTGAGGATTCTTTTTTTCAAGTGCTGTTATGGAATTAGTTATGAGTGATTGTAAACATACTGATTTTCCTGGTATACCACCATCTCACCTCTCTGTTCTCTACCAGCCTTCTTGAATGAGTAATGTATGCTTTCAGGTGTGGCTGTTGGGGAGTCAGTGCAGTGCTCCCCACAGAGGCCGTCCGTGCTCTTTTCTTTTACTCTATTCCCAAATACTACGTACAGCTCGTTCAGTATTCGCACTGCACCGACCACTTCTAGCTGAGCTCTCCTCTCCCTGCCTTCTAACCCCTCATTTTCTGTTGGTTATGGTCCTGTGTACCCTGCAGTGTCTGCTTCAGATAGCAGGAGCCCCCCGCCCCGTGCAGTATGACTTTCTTTTTCCTCCTTGGACTTCATTTGAATCTCTCTTTAGTACTTGGTCATACAGATGCCTTCGTAATATATTTGTTTTTATGTTCCTAGAAGAGTGGGGCTGTACTTTTATTTATCTTTGTACTTTCTTAGAACCCTGCAGAATTCCTGCATGTATAGGCCCTTAATGTTTGTTATATTGAATTAAATTAAAGATTTTTTGTGATAATGAACTATTCTGGTAGCTACACTTGCCAAGTAAGATAGACAAAATACACAGGACATGGTCTTTTCTTCTTTCCTTTCAGGATCACTTAACCTGGGATCCAAGGAGAGGCCTTAGTGGTCTGTAAGCTGTATAAAATTGTGTGAAAAATTCTTTAATATGTTCATATGTGCATTTTTCTGGCATTTGAGTCCGTAGCTTTTTATCAGGTTATAAACAGCAACTTTTGCAAGGTTAAGAATGTCTACTTTCAGTGTAGCATTCTAAGTAATTTCTTAAAAGTCTATAAGCCCAAAGGAGGAGAGTCAAAGCCAGTAAGTATTGTCAGGTAGTTCGTTCAGAATCTCTGAGTGGTCAGAATTATAGTACCCTCTCCCTATTTCATGGGTTTTAGAACTTGGGAAAATCAGAAAATTCGTGGTCAATTTTGGGTTAAGTAATTTTGATGAGGACAGAGTATGGCAGTTTGAGACTTGAAGCCTAGATTCTGGTCCTTAGTATTTTGCTTTGTCTCTGGTACTCCCGAGGCCTCAGGGAATTTCCGTTGGAAGGGTGAGAACTCTTGGTTTGCTAATGTGAGCAATCATATACTCATGAAGTTCAGTGCTGGATCACTGGGCCTCCTCTTTAGAACCTCTGAGTCTGCTGGGGGTTTACAGGGCACAGTGCTGGTAACTGGGTAGTGGAAACCTCTGGACTTCTGGTCTGGAGCTTACGTCTGGATGCCTCCCTGTGTTTTAGCAGAAATTCTTCTACTGTGAGGTGGGAAGAGTGGGCACAGAGTTTTAAGAGGATAATTTTTTGGTCAGTGATATGATACAAGAGGAATCAGTTGTTTAGATGGGATAAAGCACAGAAGGATGAAAGGCTCTATGCATATCTGTGTGGGTCAGTAGGGTTTTGTTTTTCATCTCTGAATGGAGACAAAACTGTGTGCCATTTCCTTCCTTGCCCTTGGTTGGCCCTTTCTTTTTCATGGAGGGCAGTGGACCATGACTCAGGCCACACAGCTGAGTGTAGAAGCTCCTTCTCCAAGAGCTGGGCTGGGATGTCTTTGATCTGAGTTCACGTAATCAGTCAGTTCTGTCGTTTTGTTGTTGGCAGATTTGCATGGAATTTGTGCTACCGCCTTATTGAATATGTCTGCAGGAAAGGAAAGTGTGCCCACCTTCTTGTTAATGGCATGATGGCTTTTAAAATTTGGCACTTGAAAACTTTTCAGCTTCCTCTTTTTTGCTTTGTGAAATAGTTGTAATTGTTTGGCTTCTTTCCACATTTGCCTCAGCACCACTGCCTAGTCAGTTAACTCAGGTGTGGGGAAGAGTACTTCTTTCTGTCCAAGTCTCTCAGCATTTGATGTATTAACTTTAATTTCTATGGCAAGTCATTAACCTCAGACAGAATATAGCAACATTTTTATCTAATACAAAATTATTCTCAATCTTTCTAATGCGAATAAAAGAGCACATTATGGCTGGTTGCCTTCAGCTCGGGTTGGAAATACACCAGAGCTGCACCACTTCTGACCAGGCTTCATTTCCAGAGCCTCCATTAGTTCTTTCAGAAATGGCAATGTGGGTACTGATAACTCCTGTCTTTTAATTTTGCGTTCGCTGCCCATTCAAAGAGTCAAATGCCACCTCACCTGTTTTTCTGAAACTCCGTTTTTTCAGTCAGGGCTTGGCAAGATACGGCCCCTTGCCATTTTTGTAAATAAAGTTGTGTTGGAACATGGCCATCTTCGTTTGTACATTATCTGTGGCTGCTTTTGTACTACAATGGCAGATATGAGCAGTTGTGGCAAAGATCATATGGTCCACACGGCCTAAAATATTTGCTATCTGGAATTTTTCAGAGAAAGATTGCTGACCCTTCTCCATGAGCTCTGACCTGGTCCAGGGACCTGGCATATTCGCATATCATCTACATAGCTTAGGCGAAGACCCTGCTGGCCTGCTTGATGCTTGTTGGTAGCAGAGAAATGTTTCTTTCCTTCACCAAACCATGTGTAGTGGCATCCTTTGCTTTGGCCTACAAACCCAGCTGGAGCTCTGTAATGCTCTGTGGCAGTGTTCCTGGTACCACAGCTTTTTGCAGCATCCTCAGGCTTGGCTGTTTTTGAAATAGTGTCTTAAGGGTCAGGCTGGTTTGAGTTGCACCCTTCCTCACAGTGAGCATTCGTTGCATTTTCACACTTGGTTACGACAGACAAGGGACCTGCCAGCTTTGCTGACTCATTTCGTAGTCAGGCTGATTAGCATGAGACCTGACCTCTTATTTGTGGTATTTTTTGGGCTGCAGCATCTAGAGATAGAAAATAATGACTTTGGCATAAGCTCTTTTATTTGTAATGCCCTGCAAACACGTGCAAATTCTCCCTGGCACACAGCTCCTTAGGAAGATTATGCTCTGCAAAATGCCACCTGTCATCACTTTTGATGTTTATTTCTATCACAAGTGCTTTGCTATGTTTTATTATAAATATTACAAACTAAACCTACCATTCATTTTCTTTACAAAATGAGTAGTTGGAAGACTGACATCTATGTTCTACCTTTCATGGAGGTGTTGGGCATTTTCCTTTCCATTCTTCATTGAAACTTTTCTTGTGGGACCTTATTCCTTCCAGGCAAAAGAAGGCTGCATTTTGGCCAATTTAGAGCTTGTCAAAGCCATAACAAAATTAGAGAAATTCTTTTTTCTCTGCAGTAGCAGTGGTAATAGCAGTGGTGGCAGCTATGTCATCAAAGAATATTTATGGATCATGATCCCACAACCACGAGAGCTAAAACACAAAGACTGATGTTTCTCAGAAGGCTCCGTGATTCCACTCTTCTGTGCACAGAACCACGGTTCCTTCCCAGAAGCATCTGGTGTTACAGATGATCTCTGTCACATACACCTCTGTGAAACTGAGTATTCCTTCTCACAAACTTGGTGCTGTGGTGTGATGGATGTTCCCTAATAAACAACTTTGTTGTCTGGGAAATGGAACCAGGAGTGGGTCTGAGTGTCTATGTTATAACAGAGTCATGTCAAATGAGGTGGGGCCCTGACGGGGGGATGTGCTCGGATTTGTCGTCAGAGAGCTGGGCCTGCACACTGGCTCTGCTCCTAAGGCTGGACAACCTTGTGCAGACCGCCTGGCCCTTCTGTATCTCACTTCCTCTACAGTAAAATGCGAACAATTAGAGTACATATGATAATGTAAAGTATTATCATCATAAATCTACAGAATCCATGTTTATGGGCCACAGAGGTGTTGGGCGGTGAGATGGTATGACCTCCAAGTGTATTAATCATCCAAGGGAAAGAGAACAATCGTAGACATACAAGCATTAGTTACTTTCGGCTAATCCTGACTTTGCAAGTAACATTTGCAGCTTTGCTTTAGCAAAGTATTTTTTTTTTAAATTGCTGTAGATTCTCTTTTCATTGCAGGGCAAAGAAGTCTTATCCAACTATGTGTTTCCAAAATTGATCCATAGTGCTGTCCTTTCCATGTCAGCTCCATAATCTTGCCAAACAATTAACAACAAGAACAAAAAAACTACTAAAAGAGTGTTTTCAGTAGAAATCACGTAATTATTGTGACAGTGGCTAAGGACAAATAATAGTGCTTAGGGTAAGAAATCATTTCTTTTTCAAATAGTTCAGCTGTAAGATTTAAGACACATTGTGCCTTCTTTAACGTGTAATTTTATAACTATTAGAAAATAACATGGTTTAGTAGAAAGTATTGTAGAGTCAGAGAGGGAAATCATAAGATCCCTCTTATCCCTCCCTTTCCAAGCCTAGAGTCTGGAATAAAATGTTTATAGTCATTCCCACACTTTCTCTTCCCTTTTCAGAGATCCAGGAACCCAAAGGCCAAATGACTTGGCTTGATATAGTTCTATCCCAAACAGTTACTCTAACAGAAAGAGGTGAGGAGAGCTGGAGAGCCCCAAGCTCGTTGTCTGTTGGTCTGTTTCTTTGCATCATTGTCATTTTCTTTTGAGTTTAGACTCTGCTGTCTGTCAGAGGCTCTTGGAGAATAGGCCTTGTATTATTATTTCTGGACTTTTACCTGCCTAATAAATTTTAAGTGTTCTAACTATATCTTGCTTGTGGTTTTCATAGCACAGTGCCACCTGATACACAGTAGTGACATATTTACTCTGAACAACTGGAAAAGCCATTTGGTGGCTTTTTACACTGGTCAGATTTACTGAGGAAGTGCATAGCTACTATCATTCTCTAGATTTGTTTCAATTTATGAGTTCCTATTATAGTTCATAAGACAACTCCAAGAAGTGTAAGTGACATGTAATTTATAGCCATGGTATGTTAATTCTATGAATTGTAGTCTAGTTAGGCTATACGAATTATGACTGCACTTATAAGTTGTTTACACCAAAAAACATGATAGATATATATGTCTTCCTTTGAATAGTAATAAAAGGAAATGCCTGTCAACTTAATTTATCACCAGAGATGTTCATATTTAAAGCCCTTTACAGTGAAATAAAAGCTTGACCTAAAGCTTGTGGTTACTGCAGACTTGACAGCAGCTGTGACTATGGTATAAAATACTGCAGGGGTCTCGACGGCCATAATAAAAGCTGGGTGGCTCATATGAAAAGCCATTACACAAGGTGAATGTTCTTAGATGTCGGAACGATTAAAGTAATCCTTCCAGTCAGAGATCTGAGAGGTCCCTGTCAGGTCCAGAACTTCCCCATGTCACAGGTGGAACTGAGATAACGGCCGGTGCACCTTCCTCCATTCGTTATCTTTCTGCTTCCAGGCAGAACTGCAGTCCTGACATTTTTCACAGATACGTGCACTCTCTTATTCCACAACCTCTCTGAGGCAGTAGAAGGAAGAAAAAACGGAAGGTCTTTAGGGTATCATATGGAGAAAGATGGTTTAGAAATTCACACTGACGTGAATTTCCAGGTACACATGCATCCATTCGTTCTGTATTTGAGTGCCTGGTGTGTGCCTGGCAGCGGGGTTCAGCAGAGTGCTGCAAACTGTAGACGGTCCCTGTCCTCGATTAGCTTAGACTAATGCGGGATTTCTTGACCTCAGCACTGTCATCATTTTTAGCAACATCCTGGCCTCTATACACTGGATGCCAGTAGCAGCTCCCCGTCATGACAACCAGAAATGTCCCCAGGCATTCTCAGGTATCCGCTGGGGGGCAAATGGTCCGCAGTTGAGGACCACTGGGCACTACTGGTGTGGGAGACAGGCAAGCACACAGGACAGTAAGTACTAAACACACACTGTAAGATGGACTAAACATGAGCCACATGGAGTGCTGTGAAAGAAAAGAGGGAAAGGTGGCTTTGAGAGCACTTTCAAATTCACTTTCTCCCAGGCTGACACAACCACATTACAGTGCCTCTTGAATAGCTGAGCAAGTTTCGTTATATTATATCAGAATTATGACTTCAGACATTTAGAAATTTTTTGCTTACTAATGGCAGTATCTAGAATTATTATTATTGTTTTTCTTTAAACTTTAATATTGCTAGCGCTCAACAGCCATGCAATAGCAAGGATGGTTTTATGATTATCCTGTGGCAATTACATGGTACACTCTTGCCATCATGTTGCTACATATGTGCAACACTGAGCTGGGGCTGATGCATTGAAGATCTTGTACAAACATAGAGAGAAGAATCAGGTGGTTTGCTTACAAGGTTAGGACATTGTATTTATTATTACTAACTTACTAAGTGAAGCTATTGAAAGTTACCCACCTACTTTCCATCAGAGATAGAAGTGATTGTATAAACCGTCAAAAAGTATAAAGTTTCTGTTTGTATAGAAAGGCACATTTTAACTATTTCTCATCAGAAAGAATATAGCATTTATAGTAGCATAATTCATTAGTAGTAATTCATAAACTGTCTTCATATCTTATATCTTAAACTGTGACATAAATTTAAAATTATTTATAATTTTTATTTATAATTTAGATTATAATCTTTATTGTCAAAATTCAGCCTTTTCATTGTACCATGCAAAGTAAAGGTCTGTGCTTCTCTCAGACAAAAACAAAAACCTGGTAACCTCTTTGATGGTTTTTAACATTGTTGCTTTTCTGTAATCTGTTCATTGCCATAGTTATTTATCCATGTTATTGCCTCTCCTACATAGAAATTGCCATTATTTTAAGCTCTTTCCCCTAATGGCCTATGGTGTTTGAAGGATGTTATCCATTCAGTTTTTGTGCGTTCCTGAATGGGTATATGCATTAATCAAAGACTATAAAATAAATGCCTGTTGGCACTCTCAAGTTCACTTACAAATCAGCCATGGGCTAGGTTATGTTTGCTAATACTGACTCTGTTATGTACTTATGTCTGAGTGCTGTGGAAACATGGAGTCATGGTGGGATTCGTGATGAGCACTGATGAGCACAGATGGCTCCATGAGTAGGATTTTGAAAAAAATGAAATACCGTCATGAGCCACATAACTACGTTGCAGTCAATGACCAACTACATATATGTTGGTGGTCCCATAAGATTAGTAGCATATAGCTTAGGTGTGTAGTAGGCTATCCCATCTAGGTTTGTGTAAGAACACTCTGTGATGTTTGTACAATGACGAAATTGCTTAAGGATGCATTTCTAAGAATGTATCCCCTGTCATTAAGTGACGCATGACTGTAAATTGATTAACTGAAAAAAGCCAAAATAGGACTGAAGATGATTAGGTATACATGTATTTATCTAAATGTCTTGTACCCAGAAAAACTCAGCTGAAGCTGCACAACATCTGAATTAGAGGTCCTTACATTATAACATGATCTCCCTTCCTATAGCAGTATTTTATCTAATTAGCAGTAGTTTAAGAAAAAATGACATCTAATGCATTTGAAGACCAGATGTAGATAATAGTTCCAATTTGCTAATGTTCAGAAATACAAACTGACCTTTAAACACCAAATCCATTAATGTTCAGATGAGTTAAGGATAATTGAGATTTTTCAACTTCTGTGGTATTCACATAATGAGACCATATGAAGGCAACTCTTTATGGTTTCTTTTTTAAACAGTTTGCACAATGATCATTTTAATCAGTTTGATTTTATTAAAGGAAAAGGATGTACTATAAATGTTTATAGCATTTACATTTTTACATAGTAAATCTTTTATAGTCAACATGATAGAGTCAGTAAAATAAGATGCTTATTTCTTTCTTCCACTAAAGGGAATAAAAAGAGACAACAGCTTTAATGACTGACTTAGTCCTGACATAGAGTTATTTGTTTTTACTTCAGCGAATCTTCTGGGCATTAGGATTTTAATATGTAAAAAGCAAAAGATAACATGAAAACTTTAATTTATCTATTTCTTCTTAAAATCTCATGTAATATTTTCAATTACTACAGAAAGAAGAGCTCAACATTAAGAATAAGTTACTGACATTTTCCTTAATTCACTAGACATGTGAGAATTGCAGAGCTAAAATGTGAAATCCCAGACCTTTAAATATTTTCTAGGATACTACTTTAAGTAGCCTTTTTTGGACATTATTTTCATAGTTGTCTTAAAATTGGTTAATAATGGATTGTAGACTAGGCTACCTGGGTTTGAATCTTGGCTGGATCATGGAACTTGGGCAAGCTACTTAACCTTTCTGTACATTGGTTTTCTCACTTGGTAAGTGGTGATAATAATTATACCAACCTCCTAGGGTTGAATTATTAAATGTACTGTGCCCAGCATTTAGTAAGTTAACTATGAAAGCGACAGATAAGTAAGTAAATAAATACAGACCAATGCTTTCTTTAGGGTTAATAATTTATTGTTGAAAATATATCCAAAGACACATTTTTGTCATTCAATATATTAATTCATGCAAAAAGTATTGACCACCTTGGTTGTGAGTTGTAGTGATGAGCAGGGTAAGCACAGTCTTTGTCCTCTCACAGGTAAGGCTTAGAGACTGACATTTATAAAATAATTACACAACTAACTAGTTAATTGCGACCATTATTTATGCCACGTATTCATGGCATTGGGTTGTTTGTAGTAGGGAAGCTGACCTAGCCTTTATGCATTTAAGGTGAAAGATGAAGGATGTTAGCAGGATAAATGTGCTTGGTTTAGCAGGAGGTTGAGACTGTTTCCAGTAGAGGTAACAGCACATAGGAAGATTCATGATGTAGCACAGGAATAACACCGGAGAAAAATAACATGAGTTCATAATGATGTTTTCATTGCTGTTCAAATTCGTGAGGTCTGCTCTTGTCCCTATAGCGTGTTCTGTTGTCTGTCCTCCCGCACATTCTTCCAGAGCAGCCTGCACTGTTCACCTCAGGCTTCCTTGCCTGCTTCAAGGCCCCTAAGCAGCAGTCTGTACGTTCTTCTACTTGATGGTGCTTCTGTCATCTTGTTTCCCTGACACACCCATTCCTTTTTTTATCCTACTTTTCTTGCCATCACTTTTTCAACTATCCCTAGGTCAACTATTCCTCAGTGCAGGAGAGTACTTGAACGTTTGGAAAATGGGTAAAAAGAAGCTTTATTTGAAAACTATTGGGGCTAATAATTTAGACTATTTGAACTTAAAAACATAACCCTGATGTATTGACTAAGGAAATCTTGTTTATTTTTTGCTTATGACCCAAGAAATGTTCTAGTTCAGAATTCTTTCAGATCATTGAAGACTAGCTTATTTAATTTCTGCCTGAATTATTCTCCTACATAATCTTTTTATATCTATCCACAATTTTTATCTTTTGATGTATGTTTTTTGAATGCCAAATCCCAGAAAAATGGGAATTTCTGAGAGATTTCTTTATATGACCACTTTCTCCTTTAGTGCATCTCAGGAGTTCTGTCATGTTAATAAAAGAATAAGTATTAGTAGGATGTGAGAGAGAAAGATGGCTCTGGCTGTGTCAGCACTGGAATCTGGGAACTTAAATTAAGGCAACTTGCCGTGAAGTACCTGAAGCCACACATCCATCTCATCTTCTTAAATACAGATACGTGTCGTAGCTCAACTGTGGTAAACTGGAGGTAATTGATGACTAAGTGGCACTTATCTCCGGAACACAAGTATATTCCTCAGGTTTCTCCAAAAGCAACAGGATGTATACAAGTAAAGAGATTTATTATGACGTATTGGCTTACCCAGTGATGGGAGGCTGCGAAGTCCCCAAGACCTCTAGGCATCAAGCTGGAGACTCAGGAATAGCTGACGTTACAGTTTTAGTCCAAAGGCAGTAAAAAACTGATGTCCTAGCTCAACAGTCAGGCAGGAGGACTTACCTTTTACTCACCCAAGGCTCAGCCTTCTTGTTCTGCTCAGGCCTTCAACTGATTGGATGGGGCCTGCCCACATTAGGGAGGGCAGTCTGCTGATTCAGATGTTAATCTCATCCAGAAACACACTCACAGACACGCCCAGAGTAATATTTGATCAAACATATGGGCACTCCATGGTCAAGTTGACATATAAAATTAACTGTCACATAAGTTTGGTTTAACATTCAAGAATCAATCAGTTTAATTCACCATATTAACAGAATAAAGGAGAAAAACTGTATGATAATTTTAATAAATGCAAAAAAAAAAGCAGCAGCCATTTCAGATAAAAAAATCTCTGAGGGAACTTGTCAATAAAGTAAGAAACCTACGATAAGCATCATATTAAATTGTGAAATATTACACACTTTTCCCCTAAGATTTGGAGCAAAGCAAGAATTTTCTTTTGGTCATTTTACTGAAAATTCTAGCCACTGCAATAAGTCAAGAAAAAAAATAACGGGGATAAGGATAAAACGAAAGCTGTCCCTATTTGTAGATAATCTGATGGTTTATGAAGAGAATATTTACAGGTGTATCTTGTTCTCGGTGCACATCTAGGTCTCCTTCAGTAGAAGAGAAGAGAGAACCCAACATAGACCCATACATGGCATTTAAGTTTTTGTCAAAGGCACCAAAGCAGTCCAGTGGGGAAAAGTCTTCAATATTTGGGAAAAAAATGCACCTTGAACTCCATCATATACAATTACTGGTTAAAGATGGATCCTAGACCTGAAAGAGAAAACTAAAATATAAAACTTTTAGCAGAAAATATAGGAGGATACCTTGGGGTAGGCAAAGATTTCTTAAGTCATAGAAAGCATTAATCATAGAAGGAGAAATTTGATGAGTTGGACTTCATTGAAGTTAAAAACTTCTGCTCATTAAAAGACCTCATCAAAAAGACCCAAATTAGGAGAAAACACTTGCAAAACAAATATATCTGATAAAGGACTGGCATCTGGGATATATAAAGAACTGAAACAATTCAATAATAAAATGACAAGAATATCTCATAAAAAATAAAAAAATGCGCCAAAATTTAACAGACTTTTCACAAAGGAAGATATACAAGATTAAAACATGTTCACATAAAGATTTATACACGAATGTACAGTTGTTCCTAGTGGTTTTGTTCGTAATAGGAACTAGAGTGCAAAATTGTTTTAGGGCCTGGAGGAGTAAACGGGGTGTGTAGGGAAGATAGTGTTACCTGGAGAAAGGAGTGCCAGGGAACTGTTTTTGCTCCTGTATTCTGCAGCCCCTGGCCTGCTGCTGAAATCTCTTTTGATTTTCTTCTGCTTTCTGATCTCTGCAAGTCTTCTCAATATCAGAACCAAACCAGAACACTTTGTTATGGGACGGGGGAGTTCAGAAGGAATGGATTGGTACTGATTATCAGCACTCCATATCCTGTCAATACCTTCTGATGATATATTGACAATATTGCCAAATATAGTGTTAGTTTTTAAGAGCACTGACACTGACGCCAAAAAATACGGGCTCTCATCTTCATTCTACCGCTTGCTTAATCCATGAGCTTCAGCAAATTGTTGATTCTCTGTTTCCTATGTTAGTAAAGTAGCAATATTCATGTTTCTCATGGGGATGTGAAGATGCAATGAGATTATACAAGTACCAATTCTGTGAGAAAATGCTTTACATTTATCACTGTGCCTGGTACAGAGTAAGCACACAGTGATAGATGCTTGCTGTCGTAATGATCCGCTTGAGTTCTTTTTAGTTAGAATCAGTTATGACCTTTTTAAAAATAAGAGCTGGTATTTAAGATAAATTCCCTCCCTCCATCTTATATTAAGAACTTAGGAGACTAAACATAAATGAAAAAATGCCGTAACTAACTTGCCATTGGGCCAAGGAAAGCACGAGTACTATTGCTGTATTTAGTTGATCGTTGTTGGTGAGACAGTTCCTCATGCTGCCTCCACTGTAGAAATTTCACGTTCTGCTCATTCAGACCTTCTCAGAGGCAGGACCTCTGGTCTGTGATTGACAAGATTCTTGGATGCTGCTGCTGCCAAGGAATGATTGAGTTAAACTGTTTCATAAAGAATATAAAAGGAAACGAGTAGTTGAATATGAAAAAAAAAAGATTACACGCTTACCTTGTTTCAACTGCTGGAAGAAGTCCAGAGTAAAGTAAGGGTTCTTTTTTAAAATTAAGATCCCAATAACCTTTGTAGTTCAGTGCCAATAACTTAATATTAATCTTTTGATATACGTTATTCATTTTCAGGCACTTAGTAATTTTATGTCTCTGTGGTTACAAGTTCTGTATTTCTGACATTTTATTATTAAAATTAGTATTTAGATCTGAGTATTAAAGTTAGGTGGTATTTTAGATTAGGCTTTTAAAATAATGTGTTTTAGATTGGTGGTTTAAAGATTTTATAGTGGTTCTGGGACATTGGAATATGTAACTTCTGTTGTGTTAACAATAACTAATTGCTGTTTTGGTGATTTTTTCTTGATGATATAGAGATGGAGATGAATTTATACATGTATAAAATTTTCTTAATGAAAGCTTTTTTGTGTGTCGTAACTGGCGTGTAAGATCTTAACTGGTTTAAACAGCCATATGAAAATCAAGTCTCCAGATTAAGAACATGGGGTTAATTTATCTGTTTACCTTTAGGCCTGATATTTCAAACATAGTAATTGACCTTAATTGTTTCGAATATGTGTAAAAATGGAAATTGAAATAGTCTTCTGTTTTGGCAGATTTTTGTATATAATGTTCTGTTACTGATTGTTTTGTATATGTCTGTATCTGGCTCACAGTATATAACTGTCTTACTTGATAACCCATTCCATCCCATTCTGACTATAAAATCTTTTTTTCATAAGTCAAATGCTAATTGTTATGCTCTGGTTTCAACTGTAGCTACTTTTCCAGGAACAGGCTGGAGAACTGGATTTAACAATTCTTTCTATGCTCATAGATAATTTTAACATTTCCTCCAAGTGTATCATGTATTAGAAAGTATGGATTAAGTGTGTAGATTCTGTCCAAAGGTGGTTGTGATGGGTGAACATTCTTGAAAGTCATATCCTTCCAACTCCTATTGGTGTAGGGAGAAAAATGGATTACCTCCTTGATGTATATCTTCAGGAATCTGTCTAGCTCCTCTTGTCACACCCTCTTCTCTGTTGGCTTCCTTCTTAGGCAGTTCTTCCTCATGTTGCTTCAGAGATGACTCTTGGCTTTTCTAGGCTGGTAAGCTAAGACCAAGTCTTGAGGTTGAATCCCATTGGCCTAGTTTGGGTCATGTGCTCATCCCTGAGCCAGTCACTGGCCATTGGGATGGAATGGCTTTTTTGTTTTATTTTTCTATTTTATTGTTTTGAGGAAGATTAGCCCTGAGCTAATATCTGCTGCAATCCTCCTTTTTTGCTGAGGAAGACTGGCCCTGAGCTAACATCCGTGCCCATCTTCCTCTACTTTGTATGTGGGACGCCTACCACAGCATGGCTTGCCAGTTGGTGCCATATCCGCACCTGGGATCTGAACTGGTGAACCCCAGGCCTCCAAAGCGGAACCTGCGAACTTAACCGCTGTGCCACCGGGCTGGACCCTGGGATGGAATGTTTGATTGGCCAGTCAAACCTCATCTAAAACATGTGGCCTGAGTTTGGGGGAAAGATAAGGTGCTCTTTTTAGTTAGAAAACATCCTAGAGAAGAGAAGTCTTTGGAGTGAATCGTGCAATAAAATTTAGCGATTTAATTTTGCCACATCAATTGCAGTAAGATTTTTTTGAAAAATTAAAGAATGAATAGTAAATAAGTGAAAACAGCCCTGTCAAGTTCCACAAGACTCAACCGATGGTGAAAATTGAAAACTTTTTCCAGATTTCTTTCCTCCCTCTCGTAGCTGCTTATTTATGCTGTTTGGTCACTGAAATCTTATGTTTGCTTTTATTAGGCGCTGAAATGTTTATAGAATGAATGCTGTCATAGCTCATTACTGGGGACATTATTACAGCAGCACAAGTATTAAATTAAATTGAAGATGGATGTAATTTAATATTTGATTAAAGAACTGGGCCTTCTGTTAGTTTTGTTTTCAATATACGTTTTACAGAGAGGGGAAAGCAAAGTCTGTGGAGGGATAGGCTTTGTGATTCTGCATCGTGGAAGGAAGGCTGGCCATTTGCAGTCTTGGGCTGGAGGTTATATGGATCAGGTGTGATAATTTTGCAGCAAAATTGACTTCCCAAACAGAATTAGAATAGTGGTAAGCCATTTTCAAATTATTTTTTATGTTCTTGGACAAAATAAGAAGGCAAAGGATGAGCAGACCTGGGATGTGATAGTGTTTGTTGCTATAAAAAGTCCTCCTCGACCCCCGCCCGGCCCCCCAGGATACCTCAGCAATGGCTCTTGGAAGGAAAAATGAACCAAAACCAAAATGGTGAATTACTGCGCTAACCCTGTCATTCCCAGTGCTCCATGTTCCTCTCCCCTTTAATTGGGTCTCTCCCACCCTGTGAGGAAAGGGTTTTGCATTTTGATTTAATGGATCGCAGCCACAGTTTGTATTTATTCACTAGTGAAGACAGAACATTCTTGTTTTTTTTTTCTTGACAGTTGATGGATTATAATAGGCAGCCACATCTGAGGAAATAAATGAGACTACAGCCCTGTAATAATTTCTTATTACACATATAGAAGAATAATCTTTACTGTGATTATTGTATATGTTGTACAAATGTGGGGCTTTTTTTGGCATCAGAAATACGATTGGATGGAATTGTTGAAAGTGGTCTTTACTGCTTGGCAGAACATGAGGCTGATAGCAACTGTATTTATGATGACTTCTGGACTCAGTCCAGTTTGGATTTCAATATATTAAAAGTACATGTGAATATGAGGAAATGTAAGTTGTTAAAATTGCATTTATTATGTAGCCTGTTTTTACATTTGGACTGATTAATGAGTTTCTGTAAAGATAGAGCACATCCCACCAAATCGCTTTCTAGATTTATCAGTGGAACCATTGCCCTTGTGGCAGAGAAGGACTTCTCTTGTCCGGACTTTGTCAGTTATTCTTTACAGCAATGACAATTCTACCTTTCATTTGAATTAACCAACTTCTTAGAGAGTGGATGTAGAGTTAGAAAACTGAGTTGTAGTTTGTAGCTGCATGTCATTTGCTGGACCAAAAAAGCGCTCCTTAACTTATATGACATGCTTCCTATTCATTAAGGCAGGGTCCTCGTATTTACTAAGAAAATATTTTGAGGTCTTCTAATCAAAGGTTCTACATACTGATCAGGTAATTCAGTTTTAGATAAATTATGTAAATAGAAATGAGGCAAGTCATTGAATCAAATATAGTGAGATCGACATTAGATTTTAATTTTCATTTTTGTTTTGCTTCTTATGTTACTGGCAATACTCTAGTGTTTTGACAATCATTCAACTAATATTTATGGAGCATGTACTGTGTGTTGGTGACGGATATAATGGTGGTAAAACAGACTTGAACCCTGTCCTCACAGAACGTAGATTCTAGTGTGGGAAGCAGCTATTATTAATTCAATAAACACACAAATGTGATTACAAATTGTAAGCAATCTGAAGGAAAAGAACAAGGTGCTTGGAAATGAAATTTTTGGTTTTAGATACATATAGAGAGATCAAGAGTGAGAGAGAATCTTTGTCACATAAGAAAGGGGTCCATCTATTTATAGATATGTCCACTCCAAGTGTGGGGCGTTAGTCAAACAACCTCCTCCTGCCGTGCCCACTTCTCGTTGTGCCCACCACCTCTGTCCCCACAGCATGCCCCACAGTCAGATGTGAGGAATGGATCAATCTCACACATAGGTATGTTTATTATATAGGTAGATATACATATATATTACATATATAATCATGTATGTAACCTGTTTTTTTCACCCTAACGGTAATGCTTTTCCATATCGTTAAATGTTCTACCATAAGTTATACCATGATTTTTTTTTAAAGGAATACCCTATTGTTTCTAGAAAATGTGTTTTACATTTTTTAGATCTTTGATAAACATTGCTTAGATAAACATTCTTAAACGTAAGCTGGTACATTAATAACTATTTTCTTAGGATAAGTTCTCAGTTGTTTGAATGCTGGTCACAGATTATTCATATTTTAAAAGATTCTTACACGTTTAAAAATGTTGTGTTGTGAAATCGTTGGCATGATGTATTCTTAACATGTTGTGGCTTGATTTAGTGCAGCTTCATTTTGCTCTTTGTGAGTCTGAAGTCAAGCAGCTAACAGTAACAGTCATGGAAGTTAGTTCTGCATGTTGGATCCTTGTGGGCCTTAAACTAATTTAAACCCTGCTCTTCTTATCTTGATTTCTTAGAATAATAATGAATCTTCATACAAGAAATGTTTCTCCATATACTTCTGTTGATGGTGTTCTAAATCTGGCCAGAGAGAAATTGAAGAAACACTTAAAATCCATTGTGTGTTTTTCTATCTCCTCTTTGTTTTTCTTCTGGTTTATGTTGAGTATACCTACCTGTTTTTCTGCTTTAAACCAGTTCACAAAATTGATAACAAAGATAATAACAGTGCCAAACAGATTCTCACACTTGAGTGGGAATGCAGGAATTGCCAGATAAAATGAATCTGAGATGCTGAATTATTTACTTATTGTGCTGCTGCATGGTTTTCTAAGGAAGTGTTGCTGAAAAAGCATGTGTTTGGTGTCAGTTAATTTAAAAATTTTTATTTCCAACAATTATTTGTTTTCCTTTTGTTATTGTTAAATTTCTGACCATATTGTTAACATTAGAAAGTCTGAAATAAATTATACTTCTTCCTAAAGGCATTAATTTTTTGGTCTAGTTAGCTTTCATCAGGTTATTTCCTGCTTTGGGAGTAATTCCAGAGAGTTTTTAGGTGGTAAGAGACATGTGATCAGAGTGTATTGAGTGTGGGATAGTGTTTATGACATAGCTGTTAAATAATTAAAAGTTTCATTTTTCCTGAGATTCACATTCAAAAATCAGTATGACATATAGGATTTAAAAATACGGTAACCTGGATTTATTTGAAAGATATTACCAAGTTATTTTTGTTTCTCACAAGCAAGAGCATTCCTCATGTATAATATCCAGAGCTTCCATTCTGGGGATTGCATTGTGCATACGTGGCCATTTTATTAATTATTGTCCTTCACTTGCTCCTCCTTACCCCCTTACAAAACACATTTCTTCATTAGTATTTTCCTACATTGGTATTAGTGTTTGAACTGTGCAAAAAAAGATGGCCTCATCTCCAATTCTGCAGAAGCAGAGAAGAGGTGAACATCTCCAACATTAGTCAGATGTTTTTTAACATGGCCAGCATTTTATTGTGAAACCTAAAAGGCTAGTTCCCTATTCAGCCTCTTGCATTACTCAGCATTTTCTATGGACGCAGTGGTTGCGAAGTGAATGGGGAATGGAAAATCCCAGAGAGGCTGGCAGAGGGAAACTGAATCCTGCATCATTTGCACCTTTTTTTCCATTTACTATCCTTGTGACAGCCAGAAAGTCACTTAGCATTTTTGTGCCTCAGTTTCTCATCTATGAATGATGATGACTGGAGTGGATGATTTACCTTCTGAGGTTCATTCTGGAGGCAGGGTGAACTTCTAATTGTCTCCACTTAGTCATTTAAAAAGAAGTATCTGAAAGAGTCTCAGAAGTCAATATATCTGAGCATCATAGGAGAAGGAGGATGTATTGTATATTTCACGCCATTTCTGTCAGCTCTCATAGATGATCTTATAGACTCTTATGAGCAAATGTTTATATTCATAAGACACGTGCATCCCTAAGACTCTGCAGAGCCCTGTTTTTATCTGATCTTGCTCAAATTTATCATCCAGATGAAGTGTGACATGCAGTGATGAATTCAGAACAAAATAACTTCATCTATCCCTCAATAATGAGTTCAATTTCATGCTGTGTTTTACATGGCACCAGGAGTAGATTGTTTAATATCTGTAACTCTGAACTTCCTTTCTATCAGATATTCAGGTAAGTGTTGAGAAGCAGAAATTCTAAAACTAATTTCTACAGCAGTTTTTGGAGACCCCTGGAGGAAGCTATTTGAATCCATTCCTCTTCTTTTTGCATGGTTTTTCTTTGTCTGTTTGAACAGTATTCCCATGGGTCAGAAAGACAGAGTTTCTAGTTCCATACTTAAATTGCTTTATAATTGCCTTACTTTTTAAGGGAGACATATCCTGGCATGGTGAAGCCTGAAAATATTCAGAAGAATTAATGTGAACCTCTTAGAAGTAGGGGGAGCAGAGGAAAAACATTTTGGAAAATTGTTAGCTGGACTGGATAAACTCTATCAACATGGCATGATAATCATGCGTAAATAGCAAAGATAATGAGACCCAGACATTTGTTCTCAACTACAATTTCACTTTGGTTATGGGTCATAGAAAAAGAAGTTTGAGATGGAAAAATATGGCCCATATTTAAATTTAAGACCATTTAAAATGTATTGAATATGGTTTGGTTTTGGAATTTCCACAGTAGAGTGGGTAAGAGTGTGGGCATTGTTCTAGATTTGAATCTGGCAAAGCTTGTCTTACTTGTTAGCTGTGCCTTTGGGCAAATTAACTTAAATTTTCTGAGCCTCTGTTTCCTCATATGTTTAACAAAAAAGGGCTTTTATTTGTTAAAAAAATATTTTTAAGGGCCTCTTAATCTCTAGGTACCTAGAATGTACTTCCTAGTAAGACAGACACAGTGTATGTTTTCATGATTTAAAGTAGAAAGGAAGGGGAAGGTCAGATATGGCAAAAGTTTCTGAAACAGTTCACAATAATGATTCATTAAAATTGGAATCAGAAATTTGGTTCTGGTATCATACTTCTTTTACTATGACTGTGATATATCTTTTTGACCTTTAGGAAACTTTTAAAGCTACTCTCTTCTTCATGTCTATGAGAAGAAAACATTCAGCAGTTTTCTCTGGGTGTGCGTTCTGGGACTCCCGGAGCCTTCACACATATAGTGCACCTTTGACAAAATCAGAGTTCGTGAGCTCTGCACACCAGTCTGGGGGAAAACAAGGGGTATTTAGGCCTCCTACAGAGCTTGCTTCATTAGTGGATATAAGGACAAAGGACATGGCCTTTGCTCTCTTTATATACTGACTTTGTTGATTAATATTGATCTTAGGATTGTATTCCTTTGTTCCCCCTGCTCAGTTAGTGTAAATGTAATTATGTGGTTTACTTTTCATGAACTCTGGTGAAACAGCCTATTATTTGTCCTTGACTGATGTTATATGAAATGTACCCTGGAAATCACACTGCTGTTCAGATATTATTTTTCACCTTAGTTAGATCTAAATATTTTAAAACTCAGTTTCCTGTATTAAAATACTTATAAATTACTAAGGTAATTATAATTTTCTCCCCAAATCATTTGTGTGAGAGGGTGCATGTACAAATGAGCAATGATTAAATAAGTACGTAGATGAAATAGGTCAGTGTTATAATTGATGTTACAAATGACCAAGAGGTGAAGGGCCGTTCGAGTGTAGTAATGGGTGTCTAGCATGTTCCATGGATAGGAACTAGCAGGAAATGGGGTGTTTTCTGTTCTACTGTTACATCAGTTTCTTGCAAATTTTTTAGCTTTTGGTTAGCTATTTGAAGAATCACATGGCTCTACTATCTTTTGAAAATCAGTTTTGTAAAATACAAATATTTGAGTACAGACTGAAACTTTAAAAAATTGCTTTACAACAGCCCTTTTAGTTTACTTTGGTTCTTTGGTGGAGAATGGGGTCAGGGAGGTCATAATCATAATCACGTTTAAAGCTCAGTTGATCTTGTCTATTTACACCCTCTTTGATTTTTGAACCCCATTTTTATATGGAGGAGCTGACTTAGAGCTCATGGCTTCCCAGTTTTACCAGCTACTAAGTGGAAGAGCTGTAGTCAGTCCAGGGTTCAGCAAGCAGATCGAGCAGGGTGGCTGCTGCTTATGAATCGTACTAAACAGTCGTATTCATTACTGGTGGACTAGCCACCAGTGTGGACTCTGTGTCTAGCTTCTTTAGCTCGGCATAATGTGTGTTGGATTCATCTGTGTTCACCACACTGATTCTGAATCCCCCCTTTTGGTAGGTACACTTAGTTTTGAGCCAGCTAAGAAATACTAGTCTGTTTCGAGTACTCCAAAGAGGGTGAAATTCTGTTCAGATTTGTAACTGATAATGAAAATTTTATGATAGAGGAATGAATGGGCTGCAAAAGTGAAATATTCTCTTTACCTTTTGGAATTTATTTAGAGGAATTCCAATACAAATAGATCCCTTTTTTTATTTACATCTCGTCTACACATTAAATACTTTTATTCATTATTAATTATCTGGTGAACGTGTAAAGAACAAAAGCTCCTTCAGCAATTTTTGTAGTATCTCATTAGATTAGATATTTCTACAAATAGTAGAATAATACGGTGTCAGTAGACACTGGCTTTACTAACTGCTTAATACATCTATTTTCTAAAATTGTTTTAATTTAGTGTTTCTTAACTCTTCAAATTAGGCCATATTTCAGTTAAAATAATTGATTTAATTAAATTCCATGAAAATTGAATGGTTTCTCCATTGGAACATAATGCCTAAGGAAAATATTGATCAGAAATACTAGTCTATAAATTTGGGTGCATATTGCAAAATATTGTTTCTCATCCATGTTCAGAATGAGAAATAACTAGGGATAAGTGTAGCAAAGAAAGTCTTGGGATTCCTAGAAGCCTTCAGATTTAATATGAGTTAACAGTGTGGTGATTTCCCAAATAGCTGGGCCTTTTTCTCTTACATGTTTGGCATGTCGCAGTGAAAACCTACTCCATTTATCTTAGGTGGATGTTTATGTAGATGTGAGATGAAGATGAAGATTCAAGAGTACTAGTGGATTACTAGTAACATAGTTTGTTTTAATGCCAACAAATTACCAGCAGGTTATTCTTTACATGTCTACGTAGAGAAAGAAGAGTGTTTAGGATTTGGTCATGACTAAGTTGAAAACAGATAGAAGGGTTAAGGAATAGGAAGTAATAAAGGAGATGCAAACCTAGATGGATAAAGCGTAAAGTGTAGATCAGTTGGTCAGAAAATCAGGTTAAGAAAGTCTCATTATAGCCTTGTCAATTTAATGTCCACATTCTGTAGTTAAGATTTCTCTTGATGCTTTATCCCTAGAATTGTCTGAATATTATTTTTCAATGAATTATCTGAATTTACTGAGTACTAAATTATCTATGTTACTATAAAAGATAGTTTGATGATTTAGAATAAAATTATATTTCAGGGGGCCGACGAGGTGGTGGTGTGGTTAAGTTCGCGTGCTCTGCATTGGTGGTCTGGTGTGCACGTGTTCCCATCCTGGCCAAGGACCTACACACCGCTCATCAAGCCATGCTGTGGTAGTGTCCCACATACAAAATAGAGGAAGACTGGCACAGATGTTAGCTCAGAGACAATCTTCCTCAAGCAAAAAGGGGAAGATTGGCAACAGATGTTACCTCAGGGCCAGTCTTCCTTACCAAAAAACCAAAAAATTGTATTTCAGGTCTAGTTACTAATTTTGGCCCTAATTAGTTATCACCATCAGTCACATTCTTAATTAAATAGGGGGTTACTATGCTTAATACTTTGCTTTGCTAAGTCTTTGTTACTACTTAATGTAGAAATAATGAATAATTTGTTTAATTATGTTAATAACCCATAGCTAAAGAAAGCTATGTCATAGCTAAAGAAAGTGGGTTGTTAGAAAACAGCGAAGTGGAGAATATCTGTCTTTTCTTTGTTCTTTATTTATGAAATACTCTCTTTCAGAGGGCAACTTGTAACGTACAAACTGTTGGGCTCTCAAAGCCAACGAATAGTCAGTCCATTGAACGTGTGGCATTTTTACATTTTATATACAGTCCCATATTTTCTTGTTTTCCACATTTGGAGGTGTAAGACAGTTTCGCTATGTCTTGGATACTTCTCTCTCGTTGTAGTTCTGATCTAATACAGCAATTTAGTTGAAAATAATTAACTGATAACCTTCGTGAACAGTTATTTTTTTGAGTGGGCTAGATTTTGATTGAAAACATAGGGTGTTAAAAACCAACTTTTTTGATTATTGATTTGAATTTCTGAAGGAAATAAGAATTAATATGTTGCTTGTGTTTTTTATTAATTAATTTTATTGAGTTTATGATAGTTTACAATCTTGTGAGATGTCAATTGTGCATTATTGTTTGTCAGTCGTGTTGTAGGTGCACTCCTTCACCCTTTGTGCCCACCCCCGACCCCCCCTTTCCCCTGGTAGCAACTAATCTGTTCTCTTTGTCCACATGTTTAAATTCCTCATATGAGTGGAGTCATACAGAGATTGTCCTTCTCTATCTGGCTTATTTCACTTAACATAATTCCCTGAAGGTCCATCCATGTTGTTGTGAATGGGATGATTTTATTCTTTTTTATGGCTGAATAATATTCCATTGTATATATATACCATATCTTCTTTATCCAATCATTGGTTGATGGGCTCTTAGGTTGCTTCCACATCTTAGCTATTATAAATAATGCTGCAATGAACATAGGGGTGCACGGGACTTTTGGAATTGCTGACTTCAAGTTCTTTGGATAGATACCCAGTAGTGGGATGGCTGGGTCATACGGTATTTCTATTTTTAATTTTTTGAGAAATCTCCATACTGTTTTCCATAGTGGCTGCACCAGTTTGCACTCCCACCAGCAGTGTATGAGGGATCCTTTTTCTCCACAACCTCTCCAACACTTGTTACTTTTTGTTTTGGTTATTTTTGTCATTCTAATGCGTGTAGGGTGATATCTTAGTGTAGTTTTGATTTGCATTTCCCTGTTGATCAGTGATGAACATCTTTTCATGTGCCTATTGGCCATCCGTATGTCTTCTTTGGAGAAATATCTGTTCATGTCTCCTGCGTATTTTTTGATTGAGTGGTTTGATTTTTTATTGTTGAGTTGTGTGAGTCCTTTATATATTATGGAGATTAACCCTTTGTCAGATATATGACTTGCAAATATTTTTTCCCAATTAGTGGGTTGTTTTTTTGTTTCAGTCCTGTTTTCCCTTGCCTTGAAGAAGCTGTTTAGTCTGATGAAGGCCCGTTTGTTTATTCTTTCTATTGTTTCCCTTGTCTGGGAAGACATGGTGTCTGAAAAGATCCTTTTAATACTGATATCAAAGAGTGTGCTGCCTACATTTTCCTCTAGAAGCCTTATGGTTTCAGGTCTTACCTTTAGGTCTTTGATCCATTTAGTGTTTATTTTTGTGAATACTGAAAAAGAATGGTCAATTTTCATTCTTTTACATGTGACTTTCCAGTTTTCCCATCACCATTTGTTGAAAAGACTTTCTTTTCTCCATTGTATGCCCTCAGCTCCTTTGTCGAAGATTAGCTGTCCATAGATGTGTGGTTTTATTTCTGGGCTTTCAATTCTGTTCCATTGATCTGTGCGCCTGTTTTTGTACCAGTACCATGCTGTTTTGATTACTGTAGCTTTGTAGTATGTTTTGAAGTCAGGGATTGTGATGCCTCCAGCTTTTTTTTTTTTTCTCAGGATTGCTTTAGCAATTCGGGGTCTTTTGTTGCCCCATATGAATTTTAGGATTCTTTGTTCTATTTCTGTAAAGAATGTCTTTGGGATTCTGATTGGGATGGCGTTGAATCTGTAGATTGCTTTAGGTAGAGCGGACATTTTAACTATGTTTATTCTTCCAATCCATGTACATGGAATGCCTTTCCATCTCTTTATGTCCTCATCCATTTCTTTCAGGAAAGCCTTGTAGTTTTTGTTGTGTAGGTCCTTCACTTCCTTAGTAAAATTCACCCTGATGTATTTTACTCTTTTTATTGCAATTGTGAATGGTATTGTGTTCTTGAGTTCTTTTTCTGTTAGTTCATTATTAGAGTATAGAAATGCTACTGATTTATGTAAGTTGATTTTATATCCTGCAACTTTGCTGTAGTTGTTTTATTTCTAAAAGTTTTCCAATGGATTCTTTAGGATTTTCTATATATAAGATCATGTTGTCTGCAAACAGTGAGAATTTCAGTTCTTCTTTGCCTATTTGGATTCCTTTTATTCCTTTCTCTTGCCTAATTGCTCTGGCCAAAACTTCCAGTACTATGTTGAATAATAGTGGTAATAGAGGGCATCCTTGTCTCATTCCTGTTTTCAGGGGGATGGCGCTCAGTTTTTGCCCATTGAGTATGATGTTGGCTGTGGGTTTGTCATATATGGCCTTTATTATGTTGAGGTAATTTCTTTCTATACCCATTTTGTTCAGAGTTTTTATCATAAATGGCTGTTGGATCTTGTCCAATGCTTTCTCTGCATCTATTGAGATGATCATGTGGTTTTTATTCCTCAATTTGTTGATGTGGTGTATCACGTTGATTGATTTGTGGCTGTTGAACCATACCTGAGTCCCTGGTATGAATCCCACTTCGTCATGATGTATGATCCTTTTGATGTATTGCTGAATTCGAGTTGCCAAAATTTTGTTGAGAACTTTTGCATCTATGTTCATCAACAATATTGGCCTGTAGTTCTCCTTTTTTGTGCTGTCCTGTCAGGCTTTGGTATCAGCATGATGTTGGCCTCATAGAATGTCTTAGGAAGTGTTCCATCCTCCATAATTTGGAATAGCTTGAAACGTGTAGGTATTAAATCCTCTTTGAAAATTTGGTAGAATTCCCCAGGGAAGCCATCTGGTCCTGGGGTTTTATTCTTTGGGATGGTTTTGATTGCTGTTTCAATCTCCTTCTTTGTGATTGGTCTGTTCAGACTGTCTGCTTCTTCTTGACTTAGCTTTGGGTGATTGTAAAAGTCTAAGAATTTATCCATTTCCTCTAGGTTATCCATTTTGTTAGCATGTAGTTTTTCATAGTATTCTCTTATAATCTGTTGTATTTCTGCAGAGTCTATTATTATTTCTCCTCTTTCATTTCTGATTTTGTTTATTTGAGCTTTCTCTTTTTTTCTTTGTAAGTCTGGCTAGGGGTTTGTCAATTTCATTTAGATTCTCAAAGAACCAACTCTTTGTTTCATTGATCCTTTCTACTGCTTTTTTTTGTTTCAATATGCTTTATTTCTGCTCTGATTTTTCTTATTTCTCTCCTGCTGACTTTGGGCTTTGTTCTTCTTTCTCGAATTCAGTTAGACGTAATTTGAGATTGCTTATTTGGGATTTTTCTTGTTTGTTAATGTATGCCTGTATTGCGATGAATTTCCCTCTTCATACAGCTTTTGCTGTATCCCATGTGAGTTGGTATGGCATGTTATCATTTTCATTTGTCTTCAGATATTTTTTGATTTCTCCTTTAATTTCTTTAATCATTGATTGCTTGTTCAATAGCATGTTGTTTAGTCTCCACATCTTTGTCCCTTTCTCAGCTTTATTCTTGTAATTAATTTCTAGCTTTATAGCTTTATGATCAGAAAAGATGCTTGTTGTTATTTCAATTTTTTAAAATTTATGGAGGCTTGCCTTGTTTCCCAACATATGGTCTATCCTTGAGAATGTTCCATGGGCGCTTGAGAAGAATGTGTATTCAGCTGTTTGCGGATGGAGTGTTCTATATATGTCTATTAAGTCCAACTGTTTTAGCTCTTCATTTATTTCCACTATTTCCTTGTTGATTTTCTGTCTGGATGATCTGTCCAATTATGTGAGTGGGGTGTTGAGGTCCCCTACTATTATTGTGTTATTTTTAATATCTTCCTTTAGGTTTGTTAATAGTTACTTTATGAACTTTGGTGTTCCTGTGTTGGGTGCATAGATGTTAATAATCGTTATTTCTTCTTGATGTAGTGTCCCTTTGATCACTATATACTGACCCTCTATGTCTCTCTTTGCCTGCCTTATCTTGAAATCTACTCTGTCTGATATAAGCATTGTGGCACCTGCTTTCTTTTGTTCGCCATTAGCTTGGATTATTGTCTTCCACCCCTTCACTCTGAGCCTGTGTTTTTTGTTGGAGCTGAGGTGTGTTTCCTGGAGGCAACAGATTGTTGGATCTTGTTCTTTAATCCATTTTGCCACTCCGTGTCTTTTTATTGGAGAGGTCAATCCGTTTACATTGAGGGTGATTATTGATGCATGAGGGCTTAATGCTGTCATTCTGTCACTCGTTTTCTGGTTTTCCTGCATTACCTTTGTTTCTTGTCCTGTATGTTTTGGCCTACCCATTGACTTCTGCAATTTCTTATTTCCTTACTTATTTTTTGTGTCTCTCTTCTGTTTTTAAAGTTAGTAGCTACCCTGAAGTTTGTATTCAGAATCTTTTGTATAACATAGTCCATTTTCTGGTGGCCTTTTAATTTCCTTAGCCTAAACTGATTCAGTCCTTTTCCTCCGTCCCTCCTAAGTTGTTATTGTCAACTCTTATTCCAACTTGTGTTTTGAGTTTGTGGTTAAAGTGATAAGGTGGTCTTTGTTTTCGGTGTTTTCCTTACGTTTATCCTAATGCTGTAGTTGTATATTGGCTATCCTATTCTGCTTCTATCTATTTGTCTCCTTACTCTGTGTTTTGTGGCCCCTTTCTCCCTTTTTTTCTTTTTTCAGGTATGAGTGCCTTCTTGAGGATTTCTTCTAGTGGTGGTCTTCCGGCTACGAAGTCTCTTAGCTTTTGTTTGTCTGGGAAAGATTTAATTTCTCCCTCATATCTGAAGGATATTTTTGCTGGATGGAGTATTCTTGGCTAAAGATTGTTATCTTTTAAAGTTTTGAATATGTCATTCCAATCTCTCCTAGCTTGTAAGATTTCTGCAGAGAAATCCACTGAAAGTCTAATAGGGGTTCCTTTGTAGGTTATTTTCTTCTGCCTTACTGCCCTGAGTATTCTTTCTTTGTCATTCACTTTTGCCAGTTTTACTACTATATGCCTCGTGGTAGGTCTTTTTACATTGACAAAGCTAGGAGACCTGAAAACTTCCTCCACACATATTTCTCTCTCATTCTCTAGGCTTGGGAAGTTCTCCCTTATTATTCCTCTGAGCACACTTTCTGCTCCATTCTCCTTTTTGTCGCCCTCAGTGTTTCCAATTATTCTTATATTGCATTTCCTCATTGAGTCAGCTATTTCTTGGAGATTTTTATTCTGAATTCTCTCTCTTCCTCTATCTGGAGCCATTCAACCTGTCTATCTTCGATTATGCTGATTTGGTCCTCTGTGGCATCCACACGGGCATTCAGGGCGTCCATATTCTGTTTTATCTGATCCATTGTATTTTTCATCTCTCGTATTTCTGATTGATTCTTTATAGTTTCAATCTCTTTTGTGAAGTAACTCCAGAACTCATTGACTTGTTTCTGTATATCCTTTACCTCATTGAGTTTTTTGACTATAGCTATTCTGAATTCATTTTCATTTAGTTTACTTATTTCTGAGTCCTCAGGGCATAATTCTGGGTGCTTATTTTCCCTCTGGTCTGGTGTTTTTATGAATTGTTTGATGCCAGAACGGTTTTTGCGCATAGTGCTATTATTTGATTGCAGTTACAGCTTGTCGCCACTAGATGGGGGTCAAGAGCCATATATTTTGAGCCCTCAGCCTTCAGCCAGGATGGCCGGTGCCACGTGGGTTGGGGGAGGAGGGTCACCTTCTCTCTCAGGCAGACCTGGTTTCCTGATCAGCTGTTGCTGTCTGTTCTCCTGGGGTCTTGGCTTTCTGAGGTTGCCCCACGAAAAGCTTTCCCCCCTTAGAGGTTTTCCACTGCACGGGTCTGTGGGAGTCTTGGATGATCCCTGGATGCGTGGCCCCTCCCCCACTCCTTCCCTCACTCGTGGCAGCGATTCCAGTCTCTAGGGGAGGGAGCGAAGTTCTCCCTTACCCTGTTCCAGCTCCTCCCAGGGCAGCTCCAGCCTCTCCTCCCTCCTTCGTTTGGCTGCTGTGGGTCTCCAAGGATTCCCATGCTATTATAATATTTTTTTGTTGGAATATTGTTGCTCTTTTTTTGTTGTTTGTTGGAGGGTAGAGAGTCCTGGGTGAGCTCACTCCGCCATTACACTGACGTCATCCCTGTTGCTTGTGTTTTTTAATATCATTGTAATGGTTAGTACAAAGGGCAGTATTTTATAGAGTTGTTAGGTTTCAAGATGCACTAAGTACTCATGCATGAGCAGAAGACAGCAATATGCACTTCATTTGGATACTCAAAAATCTTCAAGACAAGATTTTGCCGTCATTGGCTCTTCCCCTCTTTTTGATTGTCTTGTTAGTAAATCTGATTAGTTCTATGAATGGGGCCCTTTTCATAATTGTTGGGAAATTAATAATATATAATAAAGATAGTAATTAACATGAAATTTTAACATTGTCCTCTTGGGGCTATGATATACTGTGGTTGACACACATCAGAATTTTATATGTAAACGAGAAGAGGACTTCCCCCCCAAATGTAAGGAAAGTTACTCTTTAATCCTGACATTCAAGTGGATATTGTCATGTCTCTCATAACTGCATACATGGAGCCGTCTAACCCCAAGCTCTTATATTGAAAAGAGCCTTTATTTCTTTCTTTACTTTTGGACACAGTGGAGAAGTCACACGACTAGAACCCCACCCACACCTTGTTCCTCCTTACAGTATCCTATGTTTGGCGTGTGGCAGCAGTCATTTATGTTGTGGGTATTTCCTCTCATAAATGCCTGAGTTCTACTGGGCCTTCATTTTTAGTTTCTTTGAGATGGGAGGCCAAGGAGTTGAGTCTGATTGTAACACATGACCCAACCAGGACGTGGATGTGCACGCACTAGTCTCTCTTGTGACAATGGCTCAGTCCTCATATTATCTCTCAATCCCCCCAAGTCCATGATTCTTCAAAACCACAGTGTACATCTCGACTCTTAAGATCATTTGTTAGACATGGTAGCCTGATTCTTACCTCCTTGGTTGCTTCAACTTTCCCTGTAAGGCAAAATTTAATAACACTAGGAGCTCCTGTATTCTTGTGGTCACACTAGTATAAGGCTTATCCTAGTTTTTTAAAAATAGGCACTTACATAACATTTATAGCAGTCTTAAGTATTTTACAGATATAAAAAGTTTAATCCTTGTATTGGCCCCATGAGGTAGTTACCATTGTTATGCCCAATTTTTCAGATGAGGAAACTGAGGCACAGACAGGTTCAGTAACTTGATCAAGGTTACACAGCTAGTCAGTGGTGAAGCTAATGTTTGAATCCAGACTTCTAAGCACCACACTATAGTGAATCATAGGTCTTATAGTTCCTTGACAAATTAATATCATGTTTTCTTTTTCTCATCTTCCAAGGCATTATAATCCCAAGTAGAACTTTAAAGGAATAGTTTTGAATATTTAAAGGATTAATTTGCATATTATCTTTTATACCCGTGATTACATAGTAATTTTTGGTAGGTTTATGTTGTTCAGAAAAATTTAACATGAATGTGTTTTCTGGTTGATTTAATCCCTCAATTAATATATCTTAGTTAAAATATGACAGCATCTTTTTTATACGCCCAGTATATTAGTTTGTTAGGGCTGCTCTGACAGCCTGAGGAGATCCTATTGGTTTAGTCCTCTTCATTGTGGCTTTGCCCTTGGAGTCATTCTTTGTTTCATCCTGTCTATCTCTTTTAGTCCAGGCTGGCAGCATTTCTGCTAGTATAAAATTCTCAAAAACTGTGTTGGTCTCCTGTGCAATTCATGGGTGCCCAAGCCATCAGACAGGAGGGTGTTTCACACATCTTTCCTGGATAACAATGTCTCCATTCCTGACTTCCGCTGAGATGGTTGATTTCATTCATGAATCTCATGCCTGATCTCTTTAGCAAATGTTTGTCCACTCAAACCATGGGCCCAGTCTCCAGAGCACACTCTGTGGGTGGGCTGAGAATTTTCTGAACTGGTTCCATTTTGCTTAACAGTCCTTCATCAGTTTATTTTTTTCCTTTCCTTTCTTACAATAACCAGCAAAGAAAACAAGGCTGCACCTTCCATACTTTCCTTGGAAATCTCCACAGCTACATATCCAAGTTCATTACTTACAAATTCTACCTTCCACGCAACAGAAGAAAGTTATTGTGCCCCTTCATAACAGACGTCACTTTTCCTCCAGTGTCCGGTACAATCCTCCTCATTTCCATCTGAGACCTCACCAGAAGCTCCTTTAACAAAGTTCATATGTCTAGCAATATTCTGTTCATGACTACATATGTATTGTCTATGATAATGGAAGCTTTCTTTACTCTTCTCCTCTCCAAAGCTACTTCCACAATCTTAGGTTTTCGTTACAGCAGTACCACACTTCCTTGTGCCAAAATTTATGTTAGTTTTCTAAGTCCGTGTTAGTTTCCTAAGACTGTGGTAACAGAGCACCTCAAACTGAAGGGCTTAAAACAACAGAAATTTATTGTCTCGCAGTTCTGGAGGCTGCAAGTCCAAAACCAGGGTGCCAGCAGGTCTGTCCCCACTGTGAGATCCTCTTTCTGATGGTGGAAGTTAATCCCTGGTGGTCCTTGCCTCGTAGATGTCTTACTCCATTCCACACCTCCATCTTTACACAGCCTTCTCCCCTGTGTGTCTGTGTGTGTCTCCTCTTTTCTGATAAGGACACTAGTCCTGTTGGATTAAGGACCCACTCTACGCCAGTAGGTCCTTAAGAAATTACTTCTGCCATAACTCTATTTCCAAATAAGGTCACATTCCAGTGTCCTGGGGCTTAGCATTTCAACATACCTTTCAAAGGCGACACAATTCAATCTGTAACACCCACAGAACAACTGTAATAGCCACATCAAGTGCCTCTAGGCTTGTTGTCTTATTTTAAAGTATTCTTTCCTATGAATAGTTCCTTTCTAATTGTCATTTAATTGTTATAAATAGGCTGAAAAGCAGAATAATTTCACACATTTTTACATGCTTTCAAAGCCTTCCTTACCAGATGTTTGCACATGAAAGCATTTTTTTTTCATAATTAGTCAGCCTGTGTGTCACAAAGAAAATATGTTAAAGTAATACTTCAGTTTGGTTAAGTATTAACTGCTTATTTTATTAATCATATATTGTGGTTATATGAAATTTCCAATCCTGCAATTCAAATGACTAACTTAGTGTTTTCTGTTTTAGAAAGTTGCTGACTTTTAAAAACATTTTCACCTTTAAATTAGATTGCTGGTTTTCAGTATAAATAATAGAGAGTGTGAATTTGACTTCCTGGGAGACAGGAACAAATAATCATGATTCTGTGTAATAAGTGAAGTATGGAAGAATTCAATGCATTCAGACTCCTGACAATTCTCTTTAAATTTTGACTTAGCATTTTTAACTAATATATATGTTCTTAAAAGGAGTAGTAAGAGTAGCCATTCTGATTAGTATGTTGACTTCATAACAGAAATAGTTTGCTTGAAACGTATTACCTATTATTGGTTGTTGCTCTTTGTACCAATATATAGTGTGTAAGTTTCTTTATTTCTAATGAGACTATTAATGTCTTCCTTTCCTACTGATAGAGCTATGTAGTGCATTCTCTTAAATGATCTCATTTAATCTTCATAGGGGTTTAGATGAGTGTTATTATTTGTCGGTGTTAACAAGAGTAGGTTTTCTCTGTGCTGCTGAAATATACTCTTTTTCCTTTTTTTCTGAGGAAGATTAGCCCTGAGCTAACACCTGTTGCCAATCTTCCTCCAGTTTAAATGTGGGACACTACCACAGCATGGCTGACAATAGTGTAGGTCTATGCCCAGGATCCGAACCTGTGACCCCAGGCTGCTGAGGCAGAGCATGCTAAACTTAACCACTGTGGCACGGGACCAGCCCCTGAAGTTTTCTATTTTTGACTCAGCATTTGTTCCTTCATTATTTTGGGTATTTTATGACTCTTTTTAAGATTTAAGTTGAGGATAGCACATCTATTATACTTACAGAGAGTCAAGCAGTCAGTTGAGTGGTAGATCTTGTTGCATGTTTATGAAATTCCAGACTTCTGGGAGAGGGGAATGGGAAGTTAAAATGTGTGAGACAGATTTCTCCCACTCCAAGGAAACTTATAGTGTCTATATTGTCCACTCCTTACTTGTTCTTCATGAAGCAAATATTAATAACACTGTAAGAAAATAAGACTTCTGCTGATGAACCTAAACTTTTATTTTTTCCTTTCATGAAAGACTTGCATCTTAAACCAAATATATTTAAATTTCTCAGGATCTTCGTTTTCCATATTCCTAAGCAAGATAAGTACAGAAAAATGACTTAGAATTCTCTCTATACCTAAGTGATAATAGAAAGCAGTGCTGTCGATTAATAGTACTCCATTCAAAGGAACAATTGGTACAATTTGCATTCAGTGTTTAGGGTGAATTTTCTTTAGACAGCAGAATGGTGAGCAGGAAGACATTGTGGTAGGAACAATAGTTGTAAGGTAAGGAAGCATGTGGTGCATTTGGGCCCTGGTGACTATGCCTCTTGGGTTGAAGAGGAGTATTCATGTTGGCTTGCAGTGGGACAGGAACCTGGCAGTCTCATTGGTGGAGTCAAATCTTGGAGCCCTTGAATGCCTGGCTCAGGAGTTTGGACTTAATTCTAAAGGCAGGGCAGGGTAATTACACCTTAGTGAACTCAGAAATGAAAGATTACAAGATATTTGTGACAAGATAAAGTGACAGCTCTAGACAGCCAAAGAGATGGATTGGTGTTAGGAGAGACTGGAGGCAGGGAAATTAGTTAGCTTTGTTGTGCCAGGATTCAACATCTGACCATGAAGCTAGAAGGATCCTGGTGTAAGGAATTTATGCAGGAGACATTTTAGAGGAAGAATCAATCGTAGATGATGACACTGGATTTCTAGGGGCAGAGGGAAAGGAAGGGATTAAAAAATGTTGACTGTGAATGTAGGAGAATGGAATAATTGTCGTATCGTTGATAACAGAATGTTTGTTGACAGTTGAAGAAGGAGTTGGTTTTAGGCACATTGGGTGGTGAGTGTTTTCTGAACTTTCAAATCATAATGCCTGTCAACATTTGAATTGGGTGTAGTGAAGTTTCAGGCTGGAGATTAAGACTTTGAGATTAATTTGTATGGAGATGATAATTGTATCACCAAAATATTGAGAGACACTGATTCAAGGCTGTTGTTGAGTCAACCATTCTGTTGCCAGGTGTGTTAAGAAGTGTCAAGGTATATTAGTTACATCTTTTTAGTTTTTTGAAGATTGGCACCTGAGCTAACAACTTACCAATCTTCTTCTTTGTTTTTTTTTTTACTTTTTCTCCCCAAATCCCCCCAGTACATAATTGTATATTTTTTAGTTGTGGGTCCTTCTAGTTGTGGCATGTGGGATGCCGCGTCAGCATGGCTTGATGAGTGGTGCCATGTTGGCGCCCAGGATCCAAAGTGGTGAAACCTTGGGCCGCCAAAGCAGAGCGCGTGAACCCAACCACTTGGCCACGGGACTGGCCCTTAGTTACATCTTTGAGACGACTTCTGCACCACTCTTTGAATGGTATCTGCCCTGTTGCGTGGAGTATTGGCCTAGACACAATGTAACCTGTGTGAAGTCTTTATAGGAAACTTGATTTGTAAGACACGACTGCTAACTATGTATTCATGAGACTCCAAGTCCAAGTGGATTCTCAATAATGTTTTCTTTGAACTTCTCACCTTAACACTATTCCTTCTTCCTAGTGAATATGTTTGTAGAGGTGGTAGTGGGTAGTTTATGTGATCTAATGTAGAAGAGACTGTTTATTTGCTCCTAATTGTTGGTTGCTTTGTGAGAGCATATTTGTTAATAAACATAATGTGATTAAAATATATCTTGAAGAAAATTCATCTCAACCCATTAGTTAAATTTTTCTAGTCACATTCACTGGCTACTTTTATTCGTTGCCAGCCTAGGTTTTTGGCTTTGCAGATCTTTCACTGTTCAGCTATTTGATAGATCCTTGTGATGGGAGGGGAGTCGTTTTGTTGCAGGCGTGCTTTCAAATGTGGTCTCTTTCCTGTTAGTTTTTCTTGGCACACAGTTCCCTCTGAAGTCTATAATGCATTTTAACATATTATTTTACCATTTATAAATGTGAATATACAGGTTGTCACCTTTATTCAGAAGAAATTGAGTTCTTTATTCACTGAATGTTTGAAAATGTAAAACATTATCCTTGATTATGTAGTGACTAAATATTCGTGTATGGTACAAAGGATGACTCTATGTGACTCTGTGTAACTAGCGTAAAGCACACCAACCCCATTGTGTTTCAGTGTACCTGCAGGAAAGACATGGTGAAGATTTCAATGGATATCTTTGTGAGGAAATTTCAGCCGGACAGATACCAGCTTTGGAAGCAAGGAAAGGATATCTACACCATCGATCACACGAAGCCTACTCCGGAATCCACCCCTGAAGTAAAAGCCTGGCTGCAGAGGAGGAGGAAAGTAAGAAAAGCATCCAAGAGGTGATTGTCCCACCCCCATCCCATCCCGCTTGAACCTACTCAATTAAATGGACCGTTGAAAGGAGGTTTTCAAAGACTATTTACTTTTTAAAATTTATTCATCGTAAGTTTGCTTAATATCTTACTGAAAATTTGACGCAAAGTATTTTTAATTCTTGAGAAGTGTAATAAATAAATAGAATGTAGGAAGAGATGTATATTGTGTTTGAGAATATTCCTGGAGTTGCTGTTTATGGCAAATAGAACAATACTGGAACTTCTTAGACCTCTTACACGCATGTATTTTAAAGTTGTGTTGGTGCTTTCCATTCATCTCCATGCTTTTATTAACTTCAGTAATTTGATTTCCAACTTTTGCATTTTGCTACCAACTTTCTTTCTGACTTTAGTAGTTTTCTTCTTCATTTGTCAAACATGTGAGATAGTTCTTTTCTCCTTGCTATGCCTTTAATTTGCTACATTTTATACGCTTGGTCTTATTCTTTTACAAGATGTGAAGCAGAGCGTGAGTTGTTTCTGTCCGTGGTTGTCCCTGTGAGCTTCACTCTGTATTCTGTTTTTGTGGCCAGGACCATTCCAGAAGCTTGCTGTGGGCATCTTGTGTTTTAAAACCCATCGAACAGGGTTATGTGTTATGTTGCTCAGGTCCTCAGGCAACCTTTTTAGACTCTTACATTTTCCAGGTTTATGTTATATTTTTACTCTCCAATATTACTCACTGATTTTCTTGCGGATTGCAAAAGTAATATTTATGCATTGGAGAAAATTTGTAAAATAAGGAAAAGAATAATGAAGGAATCTCAAATCACCCATAACCTCATAATTCCACAGATAACCAGTGTTAACATTTTATATATATCCTTTACATATATGTTTATTATGTATTATATAATATTATATACCTTTCCAAAATTGGGGCCATGCTCTATTAACGATTTGATGACCAGTTTTGTGAGGTTTTTTTAATGTAATTAAATGATTTGCTATAATGTAATTTTTAATGCCTGCATATATTGACCTAATCCCCTGTATATGGACCTGTAGCTTGTTTCCAATTTTTAACTAAATATCGCTGTAATTTTAAATCTTTGCCCACACTTGATGCTTACTTTCTGATTCTCTTTTTTCCTGACATTTATTTTCTGCTATTTGAGAATGGTAGAGAGCGGAGGAAGCTTAAGAGCATGGAGTCAGACTTCTGCATTTTGGAGGAGATGTGCTTGAGGCACAGAACTAGCAGCAGAACGCAAACCAGCTGTTCTTATTTCACCCTATAGTTTACAGCAGGGATTTTCAAACTGTTAGATTTCAAATCAGTTTAGTAGGTTAGGAACAACTTTTTTTTTTTTTTTTTTGAGGAAGATTGGCCCTCAGCTAACTACTGCCAGTCCTCCTCTTTTTGCTGAGGAAGACTGGCCCTGAGCGGACATGCATGCCCATATTCCTCTCCTTTGTATGTGGGACGCCTACCACAGCATGGCTTTTTGCCAAGCAGTGCCATGTCCACACCTGGGATCCAAACCGTGAACCCCAGGCCGCTGAGAAGCGGAACATGTGAACTTAACCGCTGCGCTACCAGGCTGGCCCGGAAGAACATTTTTAAATTAGGAAGTAAAATAGAATAAAAAGTATCATAGTCCTTCCCATGTGGTAAGAGTAAGTATTAATCCATGATGTGTGTGAGCATGTGTGTGTGGGTGTGTTGTGTCACCATCTAAAATGTCTAACTTACTATGGGTTGCATTCAGAAAAGCTTGGGAAACACTGATTTAGAGAGTCATGCCTTTGATAAATGTGTTAATTCACCTTACCAAAAAAGCCAGCTGTGGGAGGAAGCAGTGGTCAATCTTGAGTTCAAAAGAAACACCAATAGAATATCTTGAGAATTGTTCTTTAATGGACAGAAAGCACAATACTCTAATTAGGTGGATGATCTGGTCTCCTAGTTACTAACCATGGTGGTCCTTGTTGACAGAGAATGTAGATCTATGACATTGAACAGATTTGAAATGCCGTTCGGTAGGTTAAAATAATCAATGGACTTTGTTCACCCAGTTAGAAAGCCTCTTGTTAAGGGGCTTGTTGATTATGCTCAGCCCTGTGGTTTGATCATAGAGTTTGCTGATCTCCCTTAAGTGATCTGGGGAAATCAAATGAAAGGAACAGTTCACGGAAATCTCGGAGAGATGTCAGCCATCTTATTTTACATGTACTATGCTATTCATAATGTGAAGATTTCCGCATGGGCCAGTGCATGAGTTCTCTGTAAAAGTGATACTGGTGTTGATGATACTGGTAGTATTTGTATCAGCGGCAGACAGAGCTAGTTTACATAGGTTATCCCTTGCTACCCTCTTTATCTCAGATCTCTGCCCTTCCTGACTTCCCACATTTCTTAGTATTGTGGAGTTTTCTTGTGTGTGTGTGTGTGTGTGTGTTGGGGTATGTGTATGTGTTTTTGGGCACTGAAATACACGTTGCTTTGCTTTGAGTTGTAATTTTTCCTAAATGAAAGTGTTAGAAATGTGTCATATACAAAAATTATCTATGACAAAGCTATCAAGTGACTTGCTGGAAAACACTAAAAGAGGGGGAAAAAAATGGCATCCACTCCAAAAATAATGTTGATATAAGATGTTAAATACATACAGTCAGCCTTCCTCCTCTCTTATTTTCTTTAACTACTGATGATTTGTCGTTTAATTTTAATGATTTTCTTGCATACTTCAAAACTCAGAGATGTGTGGCCACTAGTTCACCTTGGAATATAAAGAATCCACTCGGATTTTAACAACAGCTTTATGAGATCTCATTTCTTTTTCCTTTCTTCATTATCTAAATAATATTTGGTTTATTGATTTGATTTTCCCTCATGTCATCATTTTTCACTTTATTTTCAGACTTCTTTTAATATTGTTATAAAATTTTAGCAATGACTTTTCCCCTGATAATGTTTAATGATCAATTATTTGCGATTGTTTTAACTTTAATTTTTAGTAAATTGTTATTAAAACTGTTAAGATTTCAATTTCAAATTTAATCTATTAATTGTGAAGGTTATCTCTGCACAATGATTAAAAAATTATCAGTTTTTTTCTTCTTTCAATAAGTGAAAATAACGCTTGTACTGGTTTGTGTTTTATCCTGTCCATTGCAAACGTTCTGCTCTGACCAGGGCTTTTCTTCTTTATAGCTTCCAGGGCACTAGTTCTCAGTCTAAGAGGCCTAAGAATGAGGAGGATGGGGAAGTGTTGGCTGCAGTCGAGGGGGCAGAGGGCCCCACCTCTGACCCACATCCAGACGACCTCAAGGCCAGTGAAAAGCCAGAAGCAGCAGCGAAACTGGGGAACACACAAGCGCCTTCAGAGGAAGAGGCCTCTGCTAGCAGGATGCAGCTGGATCAGAATTCATCAGAGAACATCAGACTTTCGGGTGAGAAACTGGCTAACTACCTTTCACCTATAAGTAGGAGGTGTTTGATGAGCTGACGCGTTAAATCTATATTCCCTAGGACAGATGTTCTTTTCCACATAGTTTAACCAATAAACTATCTAAAGTTATGGGGTAACTCAACCAAGAGGCCGAGGGAATCTTATAAAAGTCAAGAGCACCACTGTTACATGTAATGGCATTGTGAGACAAACAGCCAGCAGTGCCTATTTGCTTTAATAAAAAAGAAGATTCTAAAATGAAATTTTTTGGGGTGCAACTCAATTTACAATATACAATACATTTTTGGAAAGCTTCTCTTGAATTCACATGGAACAGAGGAAACCAATTATAGATAATTCTTTGCAGATTCTTAGCTTTCGACTTAATTTTAAGAAGAAAATAAAGATTAAGGGTTTAAAAAAGAACAACAAAAATCATTCAGTCTTGTGAAGTGGTTTGTAGAGTTCCCTGGCTGCTTCTCTGTACCAAAGCCATCATCTGTAAGTCTCAACTACTTTGCGTTTTTGCTCTTTTATAGTGTATTTCTCTGAAACTGCTTTAAAGCTTTGTCTCTTTAATATTTATCAGAGTGTTTGTCCTTTTTCTGTAATTCCTATCTTCGTTTTATACCCCTCATCCGATCTGTCCTTCAGATGTGGGACTCTCCCCAATCTGGCCACCCCCTACTTCCTCTTTGTTCAAGGCACCATTGTCTCTTGCCTGGACTATTGCAGAAACTGCTTCCCTCCTGTTTTGCCAGTGTCCACTCTAGTCACCTCCGGGGTCAGTTCTCCATATGGCAATCATAGGGAGTCTTTAAAGCGACGTAGCTTACGTCTTGTCCTTACCTTCTTCTTATGCTTATTCCATTTAGAGTAAGGGAAAAAGTCCTTATCGTAGTCCTAATTAATCTGATGCACAGCTGCTTCTTCATCCTCGTTACCTTTTGCTCTTGAAATATTTGTGCTAATAGAGTTTAAATCATAGACTTTTTTCCCAGTGAGTTTATACTTTAATGGAGAGCTAGACAAATAAACATATGATTACAATCCAGTGTGGTAAGTACCATGATAGAGATGGCATAGGATGTTGCTGGTATACCAAGGAAAGACCAAAACAGACAGGAGGCTGGCCTGGCAACGTTTCTTGGAGTAGGTGATATCTGAATTGACTTGTGATAAATAGATAGAAGATAGCAAAGTGGAGAAGGTAGAGAATGGAATAGCAGCAAGCAGTGCATAGAAGGCAGTTGTACAATACATGTGGGTATTTCTTTATAATCCCTCAGCATAGTTTTTATCACACTGGGTTTAATTAGCCACTTTATGAATTACTGGGTGATTTAGGCCAAGGGCACCCAATTTTCTTAGCGCTGTCGCTGCATGGTTCCTTACATTTTCACCTCCAGGTTTTGAGACCTGGCAGAACGCTTGAGTAGAAGATGTGGCTAGGTTCAACATCAGTGCTAGTATGTGATAGGTGAAATGATGCTTCTGTGTGTGTGTGTGTTTGTGTGTAAGGGAGGGAGAAGAGAGACTAGTGATGGCAGTAGAAGAGAAGTACTGGTGATATTCTCCTTTTATGTGCCGTCAGTGTATGATACAGGATTAGTGTAATAACAAGGAAATAATTTTTATTGGATCCTCACAGTCTTACATGTGTTCTTTACGTACATCCTCTGAGTTGGAATGTTTCATCAGCAGCAGCTCTTGGCATCAAATATAGGAATATAATTTTTTTTTTTTAAAGATTGGTACCTGAGCTAACAACCGTTGCCAATCTCTCTTTCTTTTTCTTTTTTCTGCTTTATCTCCCCAAATCCCACCGGTACATAGTTGTATATCTTAGTTGCAGGTCCTTCTAGTTGTGGCATGTGGGATGCTGCCTCAGTGTGGCCTGATGAGCCGTGCCATGTCCGCGCCCAGCATCCAAACCAGTGAAACCCTGGGCTGCTGCAGCAGAGTGCGTGATTTTAACCACTCGGCCACGGGCCGGTCCCTGGAATATGATTCTTATATTTAGGAAGATTTCAAATTGCTGTTGCTTTCGATAATTATTGTTATTGCCCTGGCTTTTGACATTGGTCTTACAGTAGAACCATTTTTAAACCCTTTTTTTGGTCAGTAAGTATATTCTCTTGCCAGACTTCAGCATCTCACTTTAACAACTAATAAGGCTGCATGGTGCTTCGGTGACCTTGCCCACCCATGTCTGGGGAAGTTGGAAGATAGGAATTTAGTTGAGAATAGTTTAACAGTTCTACTCAGCAATAATACAATGCAAAATTTGTTAATAGCCTTTTGTTTTACTCCTCAGGAAACAGCTGCTCAAGCACATCTATAATGGAGGAAACAAAAACTGAGAATGACCAAGCCTGTGCCACAATTCCACCTTCGAATCCCAGTGAGGCTGATAATTCTGCATCTAGTGGCCATGTGACATCTGAGGAGTTAGACCCACCGAAGCTTCCATGGCCAAAGTCACCTGAGTCCTGCTCCTCAATGGCAGAGAGTAACAGCGTGTTGACAGAGGGAGAAGAGAGTGATGTGGAGAGCCGTGGGAGTGGCCTTGAACCTGGGGAAGTCCCAGCCGTCCCCAGTGGAGAGAGAAATGGCTTCAAAGTCCCCACTGTATGTGGCAATGTCCATTTTTACTGTATTTATTGTGTGGTGAGAGGACTTTTTGAAAATAGCATTCTGTGCATCGAAATCTTGCTTTAGGGCAGAAATAACATTCCACATTTATGAGTCTTAATCATATTTCCTTCGATGACTGGAAGGTAAGCCTTCCGCGAGCTCTGGCTCATGTGGTGACAATTCAGAGAGCATGGAACTTTCCGTCACATGTTGGAGCTTAATTTTCTTTCTTTTTAAATTTGTTTAAAATTAAACTCTTTATTTTGAGACAATTATAGATTCATATGCAGTTGTAGGAAATAGTACAGAGAGTTCCTGTGTACTCAGTTTCCCCCAGTAGTAACTTCTTGGAAAACTATAGTAGGATATCATAATGATATTGACTTTCATACAGTCAAGATACAGAATGGTTCTATTACTTGCAATATTAACCAGACTAGAAATGATTCATCTACAGAGCTTTGACCTCCTCCTGCCAACACTTAATACTCTGGGTCCCAGGCTTCCCATAGCCTGTGTTTTATCGTTAGGGCTCACCTGGTCACACTTTCCCCTGACTCTGATTCTAGGACCAGGCTGACCTTTCTGGTCCTGCACACTGCCAGAAGCAGGCCTTTTGCTTCTCAGAAAACTCAAGACCTCTCTTGATTAGTAAGCTCCTGACTCTTTCCATACAGTCTCCTTGTTTCTCATATGTTCTTGTATGATGTGAATATTGTATGCTTTCAGCATAAGCTGTCGCTGTAACCGTAAGATTGTGAGTGGGGCAGGCAGGCTCCGATTGTGTGTAGTGAGTGTCAGAATTCAGCCAGCCTCTTTTGACCTATACAGCTTAATGAGGGAATTCAAGTGGATGAGTGAAGAGAGCCTCAATTGTTTGAGCTGATAAATTGAGCTGGCCGCTGAACAGACCCACTTCTTGATTGCTCCTGCTCACTTCCACTCACCACACGCCTTTTTGCATCTTTGAATAGCAAGGGGGATTAGGTAAGGAATCTACCTGGAATACTCTGTGTATCAGTAGTTTTAAAATGTCAAATAAAATATAGATAATTTCCCAATTTGACCCAACAACATTTATCATTTTATGCATGATTGTATATCGTACTGGACTATAAAATATTTATTAAAAATGTATGGGAAATAGAAAAATATGGTCTAATTTGTTTGAAAAGATGGCTAAGGGAAATTTGAAAATAGCATTCACGTACTAGTAAACAAAATTTACAGCTTAATTTCATGTAGGGATTAAATGTAACTGAGCAGATATTGAGATTCTTTGTGGAATGGTGAATGCGTCAAATGCTTGTTTAAATTATCGTTAGTCACATTCTTTGAACTAGAATGGAACTGGAAGTGACTCCCATTTTCTTGCTTTCGATGGAGGCGAGTCTACCCTCAGTGCCTTGACCTTCATCTTTATCATTTCACTGGGCAAAGACTGACGTTGAGGGCTAAGTGACGTGGTTTGCCCCTTCTCAGAAACACCTGTGTGGTATTCTTTTCTTACACCGTGGTGTCAGACAATCTTTCTAGGTAATGCAGACTCATTTCATTTTTGTGTAGTTTGGCCAGTGTTTCTTAGTATTAAGTGTAATGCTATGTGTATGCTGGTAGCAGTCAGCTTTAGTCAATTTTCTCAAGAAATATGAAGTTATTTGTTGAACAGTGGCTGTCTGCCTGTCTCTCTGTCTGTCTCTACAGGGCTTCATGCTCTCCCTGGAATACACCAAATATGTTCACATTTTGCATGCTATTCCCACCCCCCAAAATACTCCATCCCCAGAGAGCTAAATATAAATGCTCCCACCTTGCACTCAAGATTCCACTCAGACGTCTCCTTGTCAGAAAGGCCTTCTCTGACGACCCTGTGTAAAATAGCCCCGCCTCCCCATCTCTTTCCATTTGTTTGTCCTGCTGTATTTTTTCTTTATTGCGTATTTGCTTATTGGTACCTGATAAATATTTACTTTTTACTTGTTTGTTGTCTGTGCCCTTCCCCTCTATTATGCACATTCCTCGAAAGCAGGGACCTGGTGTAATTTTTCCTGCTGTAGCTCAGCTTTTAGAACAGTGTGGCACATAGGAAGGGCTTAATAAATAGTTGCTGTTGACTAAGTTATAATTTCCCACATTGACTTTTAGCTATTATAAACCACAGATAAATCTCACCCTGTGTTACTCTGTCATTTTCCCCCACTCCCAGCTTTCATTAGAATGCTCTCATAGGCTTTCTCATAATCCTGTTTTGGTGTCAGATGCCAGCATGATTTCTCTCCTTCTGGCTTCTGCTTCTTCAGCTTACAGGGAATTTCTGAGACTCCTTTCTTTCCTAATCAACTGTCGATGCAAACCCACTAATGCAAACTTTCTCTCTGGACCCCCCCCCCCCCACCCCTTTGGGATTGCATGGACAAGAAAGCTTGTAAGCAGGGTCTATCTGGGAGATGTCAGGGTGCACATGACTTTTTCCTCTAACTTTGAAAGGAAAATATAGTTTGGAGAGCCCAGGACAAAAGCTTTTGTATAAAATTTAAGTGGTTTCAAGATGGCAGTAATGTGCCGTATTAAAAAAGAAAACAAAATTTTTGATTTCTTCTTTGGTCTTCAGAGAAGTGGTGATTTATTGCTGAATGGAAGAAGTGTTCAGCCTCAACTTGGCATTATTGCTTTCTTTGTGAGGACAGAGAGCAGGAGAACCTGCCAGGTATTCACATGTGACCAGCATAGAGGGGACCAACTGCCATGGTCCTATGTTGTTATGAATATATAATCCTAAATTTAGATTAGTTTTGAAGAACTTTTGAAAACTTGCTAACTGCTGAGTGTATTGCAACTTGATAAGCCTTCCCTGTACCACACAGATAGTGTTTTAATAGGGAGTGGAAGGATAGTTAATTGATCTCTTGGTAAAATAACTAACAGAATGGATTCCTATTTCTTTTTGAGGTTTAAATTTCTTTAACGAAGGGCTAATTCCCCAGGAGGTAAATAAGCACAAGACTTCTTCATAATCAAATTGTCATAAATCGTTGTGAACCATAGTTTTTTGTTTAAAACGAGTCTTTAACTGTGAGTGTTTTCCCACCATTTTTGTTACTATGACCAGAGAATAGAGGGAGAAACCAAAACTGCTAAAAGTTGGCGCCATCCACTCAGTAAACCTCCAGCAAGATCCCCAATGACTCTGGTGAAGCAGCAGGCAACCAGTGATGAAGGTGAGCTTGTGACTTTTTAAATATTTATTCCGTATATACTGTGGAGTGTTCTGTATTTATTCTGTCAGTTTGTTGTAGCACACTTTTCTAAAACATTGCTTGGTAGGAAATTTGACCAAGTTGCAAATATATACCATAAGGAGATAATAAGTAATAAGCAATTTACAGGGAAAAGGAATTTGGATTTTATGGATAAAACTTGCTTCACATAATATAAAATTGGTCATTTCTGACATTAGCCTTAAGATACTCTAGAAGTTGAGAATCACTTCTCTAGAGGTGTCAAATCATGGAATTAACTGCTATAGGTTTCTTTGCATTGTCTTTAATTTTAATTTGAATCCTTTAAATTTATTAACACCATATTGAGTAAGAAATTACATGCAGTCCTTCCACGTCCTGTTTATACCTGGTGTGTTGGCAAAACATCCTTTCTCCTTAACTAGATTTTACTGATGTGGTTTGATGTGAAGTAGTTCCATTTACAACCAGTTACTATTCCTGGATGTCATATTTATCTGTTTGTTTTACCTGGTTGCCCTTTTTATTTTTCTTTCTCTCTTTTTCTAAAAATGTCTTTTTGTTGCCTTCAGTTAAAAATCAGACCACTGACCAGCTATTTCTTCTTTGAAAGTGTCTCATAAAGTCATGAGGGCCTTCTTTTTTCCATCTCAAAGTCGATTCAAGCAGGTTTTCTGTAAAGAGCCCTTCTTTGAGATAGTCTCCTTTACTGGTAGAAATTGTTAATTAAGCTCATGTGTCTGTGAGGATGGTCTCAGGAGTAACATGAATCTTGGGTTCAAGCTTCTCGTTTAGTTTAAATACATTTGTCAGAGTAGACATGTGTAGCAGATTTTTTCCTTTTATTCACTGTCTTCTTTTATACCCCATATTTAGTTAGGAAAAGGATCATCAGTGTAGGGATCATGATAATGGTAGGAGTTTCTGTCACACCAGTCCGAGGTGGAATTCTGCCTCTACTAATAGAAATAAGGAAACGTATTTGTGTTTATTTCCATGTATCATCATGTTCAGTTCTTCTTTCTCCTGCTTTATCATACCCAGGACAAACCATTTTCCCCTTAGTGTCAAGATAAAGGACAGTTCTATATAAAGTAATTAATACTGAATGTACATTACTTTTGAATTTTAATTACCTTTCCCCATCACAGCCTCTGTTCAGCATAGCTTCTTGCAAGGGAATGGGCTATATGACACATAAGGAAAACTGCCTTCTCCTGTGTCCTTGTTTTCCCAGGTAGTTTATTTTGATGTGGGCCAGTGCAAAATGGCCCAGAGTTTCTCCATGGAGAGCAGTTCTGATTTCATTCAGTGTAGATTGCAAAACTTATAAATGGATTGGTTTAACCAAGTTATCTCAAGGGTTTGAGGTTAAATATCTTGCTGATACATTGGTGATTGTAGCTTTTGCCACAGTCTCATTCTCTATTTTAATGTGTTAAGGACTCCTGGGGTCCTCTGGGGATTTTTGAGAATTGAAAAGAAAAATTAGAGAATTTTAGTGATGGCTAAAGATTTTTACAAGTTTCTAAACTGATAATGGAGAATATTCTGTGTCCTGGAGTAAATTATTTATCTCATTGGGCACTTGAATGTGAACTCAGCCTTTTGGCCCTGTGTCTTTTGCAGTTGAAAGTGAATGAACGTTATCATTATTAGAAAGTGATGAACAGTGGGATTAGTGCTCATTGGGATCGTACAACTCCAAATCTAGCTTTCTTGGGGGAGTTTTCTATCCTAACTACTGGGCTCCTTTTGCACTCCTTATATAGAGGTAGGTGTGTATGCCAGACACGAGCATAACTGGCTTAGAGCATCTGAGAAATTATGTCTCTAAACAACAGTGTCCTCTATTGGTGAAGGAGCATTTCTCTTTTGAAGCTGGAGTTTGACTCCCAGCAGAAGAGCAGCAAAGGGGAAATTGATCCAGGACCTCTGGGAGCTCACGTGCAGCGAGGAGATGAGTCACCTCTAAGCCACTCTTCTCAAAGGACAGTGCACTGGCTCTTTGATACTCAAATAGCCTGAACTGTAGAGATCGTTCTGCTTGGTGGCAGATCCAGTAATTACAGGAGCAGTGAGGATTTCCTGACTCTCAGCTTGTTCTTTCCTGAAAGAAAATTTCCATGCTTAGCCACAAAACACAGGTCTATGGTGGTGGAGCAGCAGGGGTTACATAAGAAAAGAATGATGTGGGGCCGTCCCATGGCCGAGTGGTTAAGTTTGCACCTCCGATTCGACAGCCCAGGGTTTCACCAGTTCAGATGCTGGGTGTGGACCTGGCACTGTTCATCAAGCCATGCTGAGGCGGCATCCCACACAGCAGAACTAGAAGCACCTACAACTGGGATATACAACTGTGTACTGGGGGGCTTTGGGGAGAAGAAAAAGAAAAAGGAAGATTGGCAACAGATGTTAGCTCAGGGCCAATCTTTAAAAAAACAAAGAAAAGGATGATGTTTAGAATATAGCATCTATACATAAAAACTAGTATCTAATTCTTTCTTTGGTGAAAAAAATCTTAAATGTATACTACATATTTCTTATTTATAATTTAGAAGAAATTACTAACCTGCCTCTGGTTTTCTTTTAACTGGAATATTTTTCAGTTGCACTTTTCCTTGAGTTAGGCAGCTACACTAGGTGATCTTGAAACATGGATTAATATTCTATATATTTTCCTGTTTATTAAACTAATTATACAGATGTTGAATTGAAACAGACTTGAAAGAGAAGTGCTTTCATTTTATTTTGCTTTTGAAGCATTCCTTCTGTGTACCCATTCTCCTCCTGTGATGTGTCGCTGTAGTGGCATGCTCCTGTTGTCCCGTTTCAGAGCTTTAGGGTTGAGTGGCCATAGGGAAGGAGGGTGTGTGCAGCGTGGGGAACAAGACAGCTCTGAGAACAGCACTCTTGCCTGCGTCGGAAGGCACAGGGAGCGAGGGGATGAACCCACTGAGGGCGGCAAGCTCAGAAATCCGCCGCAGCACTTCTTTTTCTTTGGGTGGTAAAGATGCCTCCGCAAAGGCTCTCACACGTTTCCCTTAAGACTCCAGCTTTGATATGGGTAAGTGACTTTGAGGCCGTCAGGATCCAGTATCAGCTTCTCTCTCCAGCTTCATGTCCCTCAACTATCCTCCATGAATCCTCCTGTCCATCCATTCAGACAGCTTTCTTTTTCTTCTGGATGTAGTCTGCTGCTTTTATTTCCATGCACTTCCCTGAACTGTTGCTTTACCTCTGAGACCCTCTCCTTCTTGGAACTGTTCTCTACTCACCACCTAGTCCTCCTTCCCTACCTCTCCTGTCCTGTTACATCTCTGCTTACTTAGCTCTAGCATATCACTTGTCACCTTACTGTTTATGTGTCTGTCTCCCCACTCTCACTCCTTTTCTCCTGCTTCCCCCTCCCCCTCCAGGGTCAATCACTGTGGCTTAAATCACCTGTGGATCCAAAAGCAGGAAAGCCCTGGTGATCAGTCGAAATCAGCCTTTAAAAGAGATAGTTAAGGGGCTGGCCTGGTGGTGTAGTGATTAAGTTCACAAGCTCCGCTTTGGCAGCCTGGGGTTTGTTGGTTCAGATCCTGGGCACGGACCTATGCACCACTTATCAAGCCATGCTGTGGTGGGTGTCCCACATATAAAATAGAGGAAGATGGGCACGGATGTTAGCTCAGGGCCAATCTTCCTCGGCAAAAAGAGGAGGATTGGTGGCAGATGTTAGCTCAGGGCTAATCTTCCTCAAACAACAAAAAAAAAGATAGTTAAATATCTTAATATAATGTGTGCTGTCGTGTTAAAAGGAAAATGTAAATCCTTGTCTATGAAATATTCTCCATAGGCAAATGTGTATAGAAAAACATGCTGTTTTAATTAGCTGGAGAAATATATATAATATGTCAGCCAACTTGGTTGTGGATTCTATGTTGGAATCTTCTTTACCAGTGTGACAAATCCTAGGACCCATTCAACGTTAAAATGAAGCTGACACGGTACAGACGTGGCCAACGCTTTGGAGACCTGAGGGCTCCCAGAGTAATGGTATCCCGCTGGGATAGTTGCTTAGCCAGCATGTCAGTATGTGTCTATATGTGTGAGTGTGTATACATGTATGTGTTTGCTGCCTTTTTTCCCAGTTTGATGTCATTCAGATTTAAAAGTTTTTTAACTCATCATGCTTCTTCTGACTGGAGTTTTCCTCAGCAGCACTTTAATTGTGCTCACACAACCCCAGAACTTCTCGCTACACTGACACCTGTATTCTGGACATGCATTTTATCAACCCCCTGCCTTAGCCTTCATGGTTCATTGTTTGTTCTTTGAAGCTCTCATTCTGCATACATGCATGCATTTGTTTCCCAACATTTATTTTTGAAAGTTTTACTATATTTGTTCCCAATATAAATTTTCCAGCTTTACCTGCTATTGACTTTCAAGATGCTCACTGCTTTTGTACTTAGTGTGCACCTATCACCCTTGATGAAGTGATAAGGTCAAGGTTACTTCTAAAGCAACTCTAAACTGAGCTCTGCAGACACACAGGAGACCTCATGGACATGGTGGTGGCTGACACACTGGTCCTCTACTCAGCGTCCCCACCGCCTGAGAGTGGTGAGTGGAGTTGACATACTAATATTGTCAGTGGAGTTTTGCTGGACACTTTGAAAGTTAAGTTGAAACTTTATAAGATAATAAACAAGATTGTTATCAGGTGATTTGAATTTTCTTTTGTATGCTGGTAATTTTTCAAACTTTCTATAATAAACACATTTCTTTTATATTTGAACAACAAAGTATTTTAAAGAGGCATGGAGTATCAGTGTGATGGAGTACATTACCAGATAATCCTCCAGTTACAAAAGAACCGGAAATAGTTGATAAAATAAAACAGTTGGCCATTATACATGCATGGAGAGGTGAGATCACATAAAGGTCATGCTTCTCCATGTCTCCAGTTGTAGTCAGCTGCCTCCAGGACTCTATGAGCTGCAGGACCCTCCAGGCTTCGGTGCCTGTGTTTACAGAGCAGGGCTTGTGGCAGCATCTGCCCCATGGAGTTTTCTTCAGGGTTAGAAATCTCTGTGTAAAGCACTCAGAGCAGTGTTTGACGTAATGAATGTTTGTTGTTGTTGTTGATATGTTGATATGATCATGAGGACCAGGAGGAGGGTGAATGCTGAGCTCTCAAGAAATGAGGGAAACCCAGAAGTGATTCCGAGAGAAATGACGTCCAGATTGGTAGGGGAGAGCTAAGGCTCTGGCAGTTGGGGGGAAAAGTACTGGGACTGGAGTGGAGGCTGGGAGATCAGCACTAAGACCTGAGAGGATCCCTCAGGCATACACTGCTGGACTCTCAAAAGCCTACACTCTTAGTTAAGGGTGTATTAGGGAAAAACAGAAAACCTAAACTGACCATAGGCATGAGGAGAGGACAAGAGGGCTTGCCACCTGGGTCTGGGCTTGTGGAGGCGTGAGGGTGATAGGATAAGAGAAAGTAACCCTAACAATTGTTCAACACAGGACTGCCATCAAATGTATCCCTCTTATTCCGAGTCAGAAATTTAGAGTAAAAGTGGGTCCAGACTGTTAATGCCTCCAGGGCATCTTGCAGAAGCAATTGCAGAGTCTTCTGAACCCATTCTCACAAGCAGTCTGGTTGACTAATGGACAGTAAACTCTGACTGGGGCCCTGGCTTCGTCTCTTGTAAGTCTTTTGACTTTGGGCAAGTCTTCTCTCTGACCTCAGTTTCCTCCTATGTAAAACGTGAGGATTGGTCGTGACTGATCAGGGTTCCTAATCTACAGGTTCGTGAATGGATTGTTGGCATTTCAGATGCCCTGAAATAACAAGTGGTGATACATTGAGCTCATCGCCATTGGGCCAAATTTGTATTTGTAACTCTCCAACTATAATGTTATGATTTCTGGAATAATTGTACAGAAAGATTGAGACCCAGATACCCATCTGTACCATGTTTACCCAAGTGCAGAAGTGACCCCACCTACAAGTTTGAAAATTGACGAGATTCAGATTAAAGTTCTGGTTATGGCTCTAATTTTCTCTGATCTGAACCGCCTGGATAACTCTTTATAAATCAGCAAGTGCAGTACTGTAATGAGCTGTTAAGCATCTCTTTGAAATTAAAGACAGCTTAGACCCTGATCCCTGTCTCTGTAATGTCTGCATGCCTTGAGGGTTAGATTAGGAGTGTATTACAGGCAATGTTACAGCAATTTATTTCTTGGACCGTCTGTCTATATTAATATTATAATTCATTTAGTAATGGATTAAATATTTAAATATAGAGATGGAAGAGATGGAAAGTGTTGCTTTAGAGATTGTTCTTGGTGTTTGACCATTATTTCACCCATTTAACCTAGGTTTTCAGTTATTTTGAAAAATAAAGTGTATACGTTTAAGCACAGTTAGGTAAGGAGAATCCCAGGAACTCAAGTCTGACAAAGTTTGATTACTTTCCCAAATGGTTTTCTCTGTTTCACACTCCTCTTATAATGCGCTCATGTTTATGATGCAGTTGAATTCTAAACAAGTCCTAAGCATATTTTCCCAAAACTAGGACTACCCACTCATTTAGCTTTTTTGGAGATTTTTTCTTCTGGAATTGCCTGTTATTTCCTGTGGTATTTTATGAAATTGACTCTGTTGTCATTCAGTCACGCTAAGTACTACTAGTGCGCAAGTTGACTTTTGGGCACTTTGCAGTTGTTCCTCAAACTAAAGGACATTATTTAGAATTGGCTGTTTACTTTACCTTTGGTAGATAGATGTTTTTGGGAGGAATTATGCCCTCCTGCTCCTGGCATGCTGTAACTCCCTCCTCTCTAAGAGGATTGGTAAAGATTTGCCAGTTTTCATTTCATTTCTTTTATTTCAGGGATTGATTAAGGGGATATATTGACCAAATATAACAATTATGTCTTTTATTGATTTAGATTTTACAAATGTTAAGTATTAAATAAAAATTTCATTTTAAATATTGAAAACACCGATTTATTTGTTTTGCCAGATGGTAATGGGCACATGACACTCTGTATGGTGGCAACATGAGACCCGCCTTCTAGTCTCTCCTTGACTGTTAATGGCGGTGTGGCCTTAGAGAACTAAGTCGTGTAATCTCTAAGGCTCATCGTATGTTTACTTATCTGTGTGATGAAATGGTTGGATTAGTGATCCCCAAGTTTCGTTCAAACTCTAAAGATCTTTGATTCCGTCAAAATATGATAGGAGAGGATTCTATGTAGTCCTCTTGCCCCACACTAGCCTTTCACTGAAAAGCAAAGTAGTGAAGTATAGGAACATCCCTCATCAACAGTATTTCCCCTCTGTATAAAGTTCTTTTCTTTGCCAATTTTAAAAAACAAATGCTGTTTTATGACTGTTACATGTCATGCTCCAAATGTTATTAATTTTTCCATAACGATCTCATCTCTTTGTTCCATCAATTCTTATTAGCTTGAGGTAATGTTATACTTTCATAATAAGCACAGTTATATTTCTGTCTGTTTAAGCAATAAAACAGCAACTTCAGCAGATTACTAAGTAGATTGGCTTAGAATGTTTGTTGATAGGTCTTAGCCAATGTTTTCCTGCATTATGTGGACATAAAACATTAGATGTTGTTGGCACTCAGATTTAATGAATATTTTATCTAGCACTCAGCTGTGTAATAATATTCAGGCATTCTCAGTTTAGTTTGATTTGTCTGTCAGTAAATTCCATTGGAACCCCCAATGGCATTGACTTTTACTGCATTATGGGGAATAAAAATCAAAAACACCTCGCTCTTATTATTCTGGTGGTTTTGTAAGGGTTTGATTAAATTAGAGGAAAAAAATGCTAGCTTTTAAACTTATGTTATACAGTTGCTTTCTGTACTTTTTCAGAATCAATCTTGAAATTTTTCTTAGCAATGATTGGCATGAAGTCTATGATCAGGTGTCTGAATGTGCTGAAAGCATTGGGATTGTAAAATGATAGTCAAGACTTTGATTCCTTTGAGTTCATATGTACCTTGTTACTCTGAAAGTCTTGTAGAAAGCATCTGAGGAACAGCTTTTGATACTACAATTGCATAAAAATAAAATTGTTTTATTATAGCAATATTATAAAATATAAATTATAAGTTTAAAATTATTATATTTATTTTATTAAATTATTTTAATGATTATTTATTAAAATAAATTATCATATTAGGTTGAAATGTATGCAGTTGCTACTTTTGATTTTTTTATCTACAAAAACTGCAGTTTCATACAATTTAACTTAAATGTATTACTTTACATTTCCTTAAGCTTGCATAGAACCCCCTTTCCCTGGAGACAAAGATGTTTTAACCCTATAGGCCAGTGCATTATCTCATATTTTGGACCACACTTTCTGTATTTTTATTTCCACCTTGTGTGTGCTTGTGAAACTATGAAGGTAAAGAATAAGCATGCAAAGTTTATGTAGAATTTGAAATTTAATTTTATGATTACTTTATGGTCTTCATTTTGTTTTGCTTCTGCCTATTGAAAACTTAGCGTGGGCTGGCAGCGTTCTGCAGGCTGGCATTTGGGGACCATTGTCATGGATCTTAGGAGAGACTTTTCACTGCTGGGGGTGGTTAAATGACATCTGTAAGGTTCCCAGTCAGTGGTTAGGAAGTGGCTCATTTTATCATCATTTTAATTCTATATAGTATTGTTTTATTCTTTTTCTCTTTTCTGAGTCTTAAGTTCCCAGTATTAGGGAAATGATGAGGTGACTACTTTTTATCATATCAAATGGACCTCTAAACTCTACTCTCATGTTCCATTGTTGTATTGTTCATGTTAGGTTTTGTTTTGTTTTGGGGAAACATTTTCAAGATTGAAAAGTACAGGGATTTTTGTTGTGCTAATAAAAAAGAGTAGAAACTTAAGGAGAAAAGGTTTACTATAATATGTGAATAAGTTTGAATATTACTCAAATATTTCCATAGTTGTTAAGGTCTTTTCTTGAGGAAATTTACTTTATAATGCCTTTGAGTGAGTTAGCCATGGATCTGGGGTAAGAATCTTCTTGGGAGAGAGCAGTGAGTACAAGGCCCCCTGGAGGGAGGGAGTGCCTGTGGCCTGTGTGACGAACAGCAAGAAGCACCGCTGACGGGACCGTCTGACAGGTTTGGGTATGGAATGGCAGAATGGACATTTGCTGCCTTGGTCTTTCCTTACTGCTGTGCATTTTATGAGTAGCCCGCCCTTGTTTCCCTAGTAGTCTGCAGCATGGCCACCCTGCATGAAGTTCTGCTCTGTCTCCTTAGCAGCTGTTTTGTGTGATCTGCGAGGTGATACCCCTGTTAGTTCTTGCATGAAAATGTGTAAAGATCCTGCTCTCCTTTACATAGATGACCAGAGCTGACTTAGCCAACAGGAGCTTTTTTTTGCAGGTAAATTGTAGCATGCTAGTGGTTCTTTGCTTAGAGACCTTGTTTGGCCATTTTTGACTTTGTATTAATCGATGCTGTTAATGAAATAGTTGAAGAAATTGAAGGTTTCTCCCATGGGAAATTCTGAACTTCTTGAAGGCAAGAGACTGTTTGTTTTTGTTTCTTATTTCTAGCCTCCATCATATTGCCTAGGCCACAGTGGTTTCACAATGCTCATTCTTTCACCTATCTTTGATTTGCTGCTCAAATCGGTTCCTTTTGGTGCCATATTGTCAGCTAGTTTTCCAAAGATATGCCAACTTTCTTTGAGGAGTTTTCTTCTCCTCATTCCCACCATGATCTGAGAATTGACTGTACTGCTTTCTTCCTCTCGTACACATTATTAGCAATTGTTATTTACAGTTCTTTAAGATGGTTGATAGTATCATTATTTTTACTCTTGAGGAAATTGAAGCTCAGAGACATTTGTTCGCTGGTCCAAGGTCACAAGGCTGGTAATTTGTAGATAACAGGTTTTAAATCCTGTCTAGTTCCCAAGTTTGCACTCTTTCTGCTTTATCAGACAAGCAGCCCCCAATAATAGCCCCAGGACTGATAAAAGAAGCAGAAGTTAGCACATATAAATGTCTGATAAGAACCAGCCATCTTTTTAGATAGAGTAGATCATTTGCCATATTCTGTTGTTGCCTGTATGTATTGTAAGAATATATATGCATGTGAAATATGAACTAACGTTCTTTAAGAAATTTAAGCAACGTTAGTAAAGCCCAAGGTCCGTGTGAAACCTACCTCCCCAGAGGTACCACAAGTATCAGGGCATTTTCGAATAATTGGAGTTTTGAAAGACTGTACTTTGGAATGTTTTTGTTGTTTAAAGCAGTATATTGAGTGAGTTGGAATATATCCTTTGAAATGTTTTTGACATCTCTGTTATTGCGAGGTTATGTGTAAAGACTATGTCTATCTAATTTCTGAAGTGCTTTAAACCTAAAACAATGGGATTCTGTTATCCATTATTACATTAGCATTTTAGGGATACTTTAATGCAGAATTTAGTTTTTCCTTAGTGTTACCGCTTCCCAGTAAAATCATACCTAGAAGTCCTGTAATTTTTTTCTCTTTTGTACTTTTGGACACACCTTTATAAACCTTTGAAATTCAGTGATTCATAAAATTATTGAAATACAGTTTACATACAGATAATGCAATAGTTTGTATGGAAAGAGCAAAGTTCCCAAGTTCAGATTTCCTTACTCTTTTGAGTAACTCACTCATGCCCTTCTTCCCCTCCCCACCTCCACCTCCCCCCTAATTTCCTGCAGGATATTTGAAACCATGTATAATGCCTCCCCGGACTGAGATTTTGCTCAAGTGCCTGAAAGATAACAGATGCTGCTGTGCTCTTCATAGCAGAGAATAGTGCTATAGCAGCCAAAACATATCACTGGAACAGAGCCCCAGCAGCAACATCATTGTGGTGATCGGTGAAGGGAAATCGTACTGTAGTAGAGTCGATGGCTTTTCCCATCTGCCAAGTTCCATCAGCAAGTCCTGGCAGCAGCCCTTCCACAATGGCCCAAATGTTTTTCTACTGAGAAATCCCCTTTCACTTAGTAAGCAAAATTTGTTCACAAAGACTGTACTGAGGAGTGAATAAATCTGACATATGTCCGCTTTTACACTAAGGTTTCCCTCAATTCATAGGATCTAATATTACGTTGACTGCAGTTTTTAAAAATTTTAAATATTGTACATTTTTATAATTATAAAATTTGCAAACCCCCTTTCCTTTATTACAGACTTTTAAATATATTTTTTATAGAATTGACAGCATTCTCTATATAGTTTTTTGTCCTGATTTTTCACCTATTAATATAATATTCATATGCCCTTAATATTATATGTTATATAATGTATATATTCATTAATTCATTAATATTTTTCAAAAGCAATTTTTCTAATGCTGGCATAATATAGCCATACCATAATTTACTTACATATTTTTAAATGAATACTTTCTTTTGGACACTTTTGTAAAGGATAGTAATCTTTTTTATTATCATAAATAATACTCAGTGTTTTTTTTTTTTTTTTAAGATTTTATTTTATTTTTTTTCCTTTTTCTCCCCAAAGCCCCCCAGTACATAGTTGTATATTCTTCATTGTGGGTCCTTCTAGTTGTGGCATGTGGGACGCTGCCTCAGCGTGGTTTGAGGAGCAGTGCCATGTCCACGCCCAGGATTCGAACCAACGAAACACTGGGCCGCCTGCAGCGGAGTGCGCGAACTTAACCACTCGGCCACGGGGCCAGCCCCTACTCAGTGTTGTTTTTGATTGAATGGGAGAATAAAGGCTTTTTATTTTTCCTGAAAGGACAAATCTTTTGATAGAAATATGTATGTATAGGAGATAACTGGGTGTCTGTTTAGATTGGCTCCTCCTGTTCCAATCTGTCTTGTTATGTTAAAAGTTTAGAGTTCAGGGGCCAGCCCCGTGGCTGAGTGGTTAAGTTCGTGCGCTCGCTTCAGTGGCCCAGGGTTTCGCTGGTTCGGATCCTGGGCGTAGACATGGCACCGCTGAGCAGGCCACGCTGAGGCAGCCTCCTACATGCCACGACTAGAAGGACCCGCAACTAAAATATACAACTATGGGTATTTGGGGAGAAAAAGCAGAAAAAAAAAAAAAGGAAGATTGGCAACACTTGTTAGCTCAGGTGCCAATCTTAAAAAAAAAAAAAGTTTAGACTTTAGGCCATACCTTTTAAGTAATTTTCTGGGTGAAAGTTTTCTAGGTGATCTTTGCAAAGATTATGCTGGAGACCCGGAAGGGAAGGAACCGCCATCTGTTGAAGCCCTAGGTGTTGCATACTACTGAGTAGCAGCTTTATGGCTGATGTCTCATAGAACCTGTTGGAAACCCCTATAATTTAGATAATCTTATACTCATTTTGCAGATGAATAAACTGAGATTGAGAAGTATAACCAAATTGTAAGACTGTTCAGATTGCATGAATGGATCATTATTTGGATTTATTTTAATAGAGCTGGATCAGAGCTCTACTCCTGTAACCATGCTTACCTCAGAATGGTTGAATGACCATTATTCTAGACCACAGAGTCAAGACCTTTATTACATTTCTTACCTAATTTATTACGTTGTTTAACTGAGACTGGATTCGATCTTTTGAAAAACAGAATTGTTGCTTATGGTCCTGAGGAGAGGACGGGCACTACAAATGATAGTACTTCTGATAGCAAATGTATGGGCTATTTTTCCCAAACCAACCAATTCTCCAACTCTCCAGATGCCAATTGAGTGTCCTACAATTTAATTCGTTTCTAACACTAATGACCCGGAGTTAGCCTAGCCCCTGCAGGTTAAGGACTCAGTGCCACAAGATGCCTTCACTTTAGATATCAGTTGCAAGTCCTTGCCCCTGACCAGTGGGCTCTCAAGTCTGGGGGTTCCTACAACTCCCTCCTCAGGTTTGATAATTTGCCAGAATGGCTCACAGAACTCAGGAAGACACTTTACTTACATTTCACTGGCTTACGATTCAGGAACAGCCTAGAAGAAGGGATCTAGAGGGCAAGGTATGGGGTGGAGGAAGGTGTGTAAAGAACGTTTGTGCCCTCTCCAGGTACATTACCCTCCTAGCCCCTCAGTGTGCTCACCAATCTGGAAGCTCTCTGAACCCTGTCTTTGAGGGTTTTTGTGGAGGCTCCATTATGACCACATGATTGATTAAATTATTATCTATTGGCAGTTAACTCAATCTTCAGCCCCTCTCCCCTTCCCTGAGGTCAGAGGTAGGGCTGAAGTGCCAACCCTGCAGTGCCAAATGTATGATAACCCATACATTTGCTATCAGAAGTCATGCATTGGTCTTTCTAGTGACCAACCCCCATCCTGAAGCTGTCTAGGGGCCCCCCAGCCACCAGTCATCTCATTAGAATATGCAAGACACTTTATCAATTTGGAGATTTCAAGGGTCTTAGAAGCTCCTGTGTCAGGAACTAGCGACTAAGACCAAATATTTTAACCAGTGATGCTCTGCTTACCCATATCACTCAGCAAATTCCAAGGGTTTTAGAAGTTCTGTTCCAGGAATCGGGAAAAAGACCAAATATGTGCTTCTTTTTATATTACAGTATCAAGGCCAGTATGATTTGGATAGCAAGCAGGGAGGATCATTTTGGAGATGCATTTAAGACACATTGGGGAAGGATGGAGGGGACTTGTAAGCAGGCTGTCTGTGAGGGACTACTCACTTATTGTATCTACAAGTAACTATACAGGCAGAAGTTGTGGTCGGCCCCTTAGTACCCAGCTGTCACATATATAAATCAAATATTGTTCACTCGTATATCTTCTGGAGAACTCTTCTTGGGTTCTGAGCACACACCTATTCCCACTACCTTTCTCCAAGACCTGTTATTTCTGCCAGAAATATTCAGAGCCAGAGGCAAGGTTTGGTTTCCTAGGTATAAGTCAGAAAGAAATTTTTAATACTATTAAGAAACAACAGTTTCAGTATATTGTGTCCATGATCCAGAAGCTTGGTGTTTGGTCTTTTGGCAAGTTCTTTTATAAAATAAAACAACTTATTATTTTTAAGTGATAAGGTGATTGAAAAATTAGAAAGCAGCTGTTGAAGGTGCTGCTGGTGTGGCAGCAGCATTTTCAACAGATTACTTCAGTGTATTTATCCAAGATGATATCTGTTTTCACTATTTCTCTGTCACAGTACTGCTCGTTAGGGGACTGGCCATCCTTCATAGGAGGCCACTTAAGCCATTGCTTGTGTTTCCACAAAGTTCTTGAGAGCATTGTGTGTAGACGTGTTATAACCTGCTTCTGTGAATTTAGACGAGCTTGTGTAAATGTAAGGAACTGCTCTGTGTTTAGGCTCATGCTTTTCTTGACTGTACTTTACTTACTACAGAGTAATCGGAATGTTTTTGTGGATATTACAGTCTAGGAGTCTAGATTCCCCCATGAAATAAGGGGCTCACCAAGAAAAAAGAAAATTAAGTGCTATTGACATAGAATTTTTTTTCTACTGTAGCTGGCAAACCTTGCAGACCTTGATGAAAGAGCTAAGAGAAAAGGAGGCCTTCTTGCGGTATTGACTTGTTTTCTTTCTGATTAAGCATCATGTTGATTGAGGAAAGCACTCTATGACATTCTTTCCTGGCTGTGGAACACCGTCTACACCTGTTTTATTAGGGCGATATTGTTCAACAGTGACTCTGTGATGCTGATACTTTGGGATGAAAATACGTATGTATCTGTCGGTGATTCTCAATCTTTTTGGTCTCAGAACTCCTTATGCTCTTGAACGTTTCGAGGACCCCAAAGAGGTTTCATTTAGTTTTATCTCTTTCCTTCCCTTCCTATGGGTTTACCTTATTGATTCTTGTTTGCTGGAAGTTAAAACAGGGAAAAGCAGGGACAATTTTAAATATATTAGTTCATTTGAAAGTACCAATAATAAGTGCATAAACAGCTATGCATATTTTCATAAGAAATAATAATTTCCAAAGCCATAAAAAATAAAGAGAAGAGTGGCATTGTTTTACTTTTTTTGTGTGTGTGAGGAAGGTTGGTCCTGAGCTAACATCTGTTGCCGATCTTCCTTTTTGCTTGAGAAAGATTGTTGCTGAGTTAACATCTGTGCCAATCTTCCTTTATTTTTTTTGTGTGGGATGCCACCACAGTGTTGCCTGATGAATGGTGCTAGGTCCATGCCCCGTATCTGAACCCGTGGGCCCCAGGCTGCTGAAGCAGAGTGCGAGAATTTACTGCTACATCACCAGGCCGGCCCCTGTTGTACGTTTTTTGTGAAGGTCTTTAATATTGGATTTAATAAAAATAATTGGATTCTTCTATCTGCTTCTGAATTCAGTCTGTTGCATGGTGTTGTTTTGGTTGAAGGATATGAGGAAAGTCTGGCTGTGCCCAGATACGCGGTTGCAAGTGGTGCAGTGTTGAATAACCCTTTCAGATAATTGTCGATATTCTTCTTTGACGTTACACCAAAACTTGACAAAACGTAGTTTTTTAAAGACTAGTTGCAACATGGAATCTGAAATCACATCAGTGAACTTTTTGTACTCTGTTAAGCTAAATATTCATTGGTCTGTCTTGCACTTCGAGTGACTCTTTTATGCATGCATGAATTGGTAACATCATGCATTGTAAACAAAGATCTGAGTTATACAGGTGTCTTTATATAATATTTAAAAATTACAGTTGATGTTATCACTGTCAATCCCATCCGAAACAGCTTTATTTGGAAGCTGTCAAGCTCACAATAGTGGATACAAGTTTCCAAAATCTAACTTTGACTCATGAGCTTGAATTTACCATTGTTAACAAATACTCTCAATAGTTTTTTATTAAAATGACAGGCTTTCTTTTCACTTTTGTGAAATTTCTTGCCAGACAACCAAGTGAATAACTATAGTTTGTTTGTTAATCATTCGTTCAAGTAAAAATGGTGTTCCCTGAAAAGACAGCACATTCAACTTATGATTCAACTAATTGTACATGTGCTTTTCTCCCAAGATAACTACTGAATTTCAGTGTGCAGCAGAAGTACTTTATGCACACACATCCCATTTCATCACAAATCTAATGAAGTTGATACTTTTGGTTTTTGCTTCATCAAGGCATTGTTAAGCAAAACTGCCCCCCCGAGATCTCCACCCACACTGTAAATGTGAGACCCCGTGCTATGTGTTGTGTGTCTCCTGGAGTCCACAGATCTGACTTTGAGAACTGCTGTTATACTATTAGCTCTCCTTTTGTTCTTATTGAGAATTTAGTTGGGAAAAAGGGACTTTTACGCTGATAACGTTTTCACAGATTTCCCAAACCTTTATGCGTTTATAACAAGGGATCTTTCCTTTACTTCACTCTCTTCTGACTCTACAGCAAACTGTGGCATTCAGGATGAGACCCAGAGCTGTGCACAATGTTCTGATTGTTGGTATGCTGATAGATTAAAAAAAGATATAGTAATAGAAACATTGGTATTCATTAAATGCCTACAATGTCCATGTTTTTTATGTTTAATAATGTCTGCCCCTGCCCTCTTCTTTTATGAGGATGTTTGTGAACTAATTTGATATTTAAAAAATCTATAGAAGTCTGTTTTCATTGATGACGTTACAGAATACATCATGTTGTGAGGTAATTATATACTGATGAGATTACAGTGAAACATTTAGAGGTTTGTTAGTCAACTGTAGTTGAAGAAAGGGAGGAAGAGAGGAAATTCCTAGACATAGTGATACCAAAAAGACATTTAAAAGCTACAGTGGAAAAAACATTTTTCCTTTTCTGTATGTTGTAAGGTAGAAAGTACTTGTTCAATAAGTAAGTGGAAGAAGGTACACTGAAAAGGAACTAGGAACAGGAGTAGAGGAAGGTGTTTAGAGGCTAAAAGGTAGAGTTTCCATTTGGAATTATGTGTTGATGACAGTATTTAGATACCCTGAAGGAACCTTTCCCCCAGAACATTCTTGGTTCACTAAGGGATTGAGACTTGTAGTTATATGAATCTCATAAATCCGGTAGCCAGGGTTGGTCTATGCTTAATCAATGCTGTGGTTCAAGAGTAAACAAGAGTTCTTAGAGATAGAGGAGGGATGAATAATTTGATGAGGAAATTTCAGGAAGACAAAATATTCCTCTTCAAGAATGTGCCAACATTTTTGACTTTTAAAGCTAAATTAAAATCTGAATCATAATCATCATATACTTATGATTAATTGGGGTCTCTTTTTCCCCCTTATAAAATATTGCAGCATTGAATTCACAAACAGATCAAATGAAAATAAGATGATTAGATGCATTTTACATAATAATCTATACATTTATATATCACTTTAGAATATACAAAGGACTTTAGCACTTTAGAGTTTAAAAAGATGTTTTACATTTACGATTTCATTTTAATATGAAAAAGGAAAAAACCCCCCTGAAGTGGGTGAGAAAGGAGTTATCACCATTTGAGAATCTGTCATATCCAAAACCACAGCCCTTCTGAATCAAAGTGTTTGAATTTAAAGCTAGGTCTCTTGACAGACAAGTCTCTGTACTTGGTGCTCTGCAGTGTTGCTGAAATGCTGCTTTTAATTTAGAGGATTATGTAGTTATGGTGTTCACTGCATGATCTGGCCTGGAGAGCATCTAAACAGAAGATACATGCTCTTTGGGCCAGCGTATGGCCTCATCTTTGGGAAGGACAGCCGTAGAGCAGGCTCCTCTGCCAGCTCGGTGTTGAGAAGCCTTGAGGACAAGCTCACGTTGGATCAGGCTTGCCTAGGTCAAGTCTTGCCATAGGCCTTGCTCATACCCTCCTGTTCTCTCACTCCATTGTCAGGAATTGTCCTTGCCCCCTACTTTTTTTTCATTATTGCTAGGCTTTTAGGATAAAATAGTATTTTCTCTATCCGTAAAGTATTTTGAGAACTGATCATATTAACTTATGACCAACTAAAGGAATAAGAGCATCATCTGTCTTGTTTGTGCTTCAATCTTTTAGAATAAAGCAATTGATATGATAAATTTATTATGAGCCAGTAAGTAGCAACAACTATTCAAACCCAAGGATTTCTTTTTGTTTAGATCCCATTTTTAGTATATGTGTAGGAGATATTATCCTCCGAGTTAAGGACTTCTTGGTATTTCAAGTTCCTGGTTAAATTTTCACTCTTGTCTTTTGTCACACTTAGTCTTCACAGTAAGTCTTCTGTTGTGTATTGTAGGGAAACTGAGGTGGAAGCAGTTTACATTTAGTGTCAGATGACTTCACTGCAAATATAGGCAAAAGTTCCTACCTTTTGTTTTGTTTTCAAACACTGCCCCTGCCTGAGTACTAAGCATTTTCCATTCTTAATAATAATAATAATAGTAATAATAATAATACCACCAACATGGAAACAGAAATGTTCTCTTTTATTCAGTTGGTGTACGATGTCTTTTGACATATTTTCAGCCTCATTCAGTTCTCTCTGTGTTTCCCCCTGAGCAAATCTGCTTTGACTTTTTCTAAAACTGGTAAGTCCAACTGGCAAGGACTGAAACACACTGGTTCACAGAAACACCTGTGCTTGGAACTTGAGGACATTACTACACGGTATTTATTCATAAGACTGTGAAAGCAGCTGGTGGGGAGGTTTAGAAAGTGTCAGAGCTCTGGACATAAGTCCTCCATATAGCTGTGGTTGCTGCCACCTGCCCTGTTATGCTGTCCTGTGCTGTAGGCACGAGGAATTCTTGTCTCTTAACCTGTTATATCTTTCTGTATTTTCCTGGCCTTCTATAAAATTTTGTAAATTGATATTTTTGTGGGGTAGATCTCTGCCCTTTTCATGTTAACTGATATACATGCTTAAGAGATTTGACCCTCTGGGGGCATTATATCGAACAAATAAGAAGACTTGATGTAGGGATTGTCTTTTATATCCATGTGATGACAGTACATTGCTTGCCACATTATTGGTGCTCTGAAAATGTTGTTTGTCATGAATTCTTGAACCCCAAAGTTAATTAAAGTAAGTCCAATTAATAAATCTTTATTGAACCATGTGGGGAAACTAAAAATATTGGTAAGGCAGTTACTGGGCTAGCGAATTCCTCTAATAGGGGAAGATAATATCAGACATAGAAACTTGTTTTTCTGTGGGAGGTATTATGGTAGCAGTAGAAACGCAAAAGTAATGAAGTTGAAAGGAGGGAGCACTTTAGTTATTCCTGGCAGGGGTGGGGAAGGTGTCAAAAGGAGGCTGGTTCTCTGGCCATCAGATCTGATCTAGTCCTTGAAGGATGAGGAGGATGAAAAAGAGGCTCCTTTTGTTCCATTTCTCTCAGAATGTATTTAAAAGATAGAATACGTTTCCTGTCTGACAATATCACAAACTCTGGACTGTTTGCTTCTTTTATAAACCAGGGTTATTGTTTTCCCCTGGGTCTCATGCTCAGTGTGTTTTCATGCCCTCTCTTTTAAGAATTGCTTGAGGTTCCATCAATTGAGGAGGAAGTGGAAGAAACGGAGTCTTGGGCGAAGCCGCTGGTCCACCTTTGGCAGACAAAGTCCCCAAACTTTGCGGCTGAACAAGAGTACAATGCAGCCGTGGCCAGAATGGAGCCCCACTGCGCCATCTGTGCTCTCCTCATGCCGTACTACAAGGTAATGAGGGCGGAGAGGGTTGCTGTCAAGGTTTCCTTTCACTGCTGCACTTTCTGTATGACTCAAAACATAGGTGAATCATTGGAAAGTAATCACGAAAAGGAAGACATTAATACTTATGTAGCTAGGGCCATCATAAAACAGCAAACAGAATTTCTATGTGCTGCTTTAGAGATATTTCTCTGGCAGTCTTTTATTGTTTTTAAATATCTTGGTTTATTTCAGTCAAGGGGCAATTGCAATCTTTCTTTCACCAAGAAACACCTAACTTAAAGCTTAAACGTGATAGAAGCTTGCAGAGAGAACTTAGACCTAGTCTCTATTTTATGTTTGAAAATATCACTCTCAGTAATACAAATGTCAAGCTCTGGGCCCACGTTTAAACTCTTTCTTCATCTTCCCATGTAGAACATGCAAAAGACTCAATAGAAACTAAATTGTTCAGTTCACCCTCATCAGCCAGCTGTGCAAGATGTTGTTTTCAAATATTATTCCAAATATGTTTTACTAATAACAACTCACTGATGGCCACATTCTCCAGCATTAAGATAGACAAAATGATCTTTGGGAATCTAGTAAGGATGGAATTACTTGATCCATTTTAAGATATTGTGCCATCACGTGTTGCTTAACAATAGGGATATGTTCTGAGAAATGCATCGTTAGGCGATTTTGTTGTTATGCAAACATCAGAGCATACTTACACAAACCTAGATGGTATAACCTACTACACACCTTCACTATATGGTACTAATCTTATGGGACCACCGTCACACATACGGTCCATCATTGACAGAAACATCGTTATGCAGCACATGACTGTATATTATAAAGTATTTTGATATGAACATTGTGTTTTGTGTTGTATTTTCACTAAGAGAATCAGAAATACTTTTTTCAAGACCACACCTTTCTTAGAGTCGCATGTAAGTTAAGTGCTATTCTGTTCAGACGTTTCAGAACATGAAAATATGTGATTTGCCACATTTCCAGACCTTTGTAAGTAGAGGAAGTAGTTTACTCATCTTTGAATGTGGCACTGATGAGTGACAAACATTATTTTTGTTTTCCTTTTTAGTCATTAAATTTCTGTTTTTTCTTGGAAAAACTTAACTTTTTATTGATTCTTATTTCTCTATCATAATCTGCCTATTTCCCCAATAATTAAAAAAATTCCAACTAAAATTGTAAAATTTGGGGAAATTTATTAATAGAAGCTCCTGGTTCATTAATTAGAATTTCAAATAAACACTAAACGTTTTTCATATATTTTGGTGAGAGGTGATAATTTTGTTTCACACATTATCCTTTCTTATTTAGTTCCATTTACTAGATCTTTTTGTCTTGCTGTTTTAAAACTTTGTGGTGAAGCAAAACCTTCAAAAACTCTCTAAATACTGTTGCCCAGATTAAAACTGAGATCTTTGGAAACACTCCTTCAGGTGCTACCAGGTAATATTCTTCAGGAAATGAAACCAGGTCTGTCAACCTGGTGCAAATAAAGAAGTGAAAAAAACCCCTGAAAACCATCAGAATTGATGTTTTTCATGAACTCTTTATGTAAGCACATAGTTTTAGTAGCTTACCCCCTTCTCGTGCCAGCGGACATATGGAATATCGTCTTGTTCCTACAGCTTAGCTTCTGTATGAGCCTGAGGAGGAGCAGTGATAAAAAGCTGATAGTTGGGGCAAGGAGAACAAGCAGAAGAGCGGAAGCTGGAAGTTAGTGGGGGGAACAGCTGTCAGTGGATTTGAGTGAGCAGAACAAATGATGAGCTCTTGTCTGTGTTTTTCACTCACGTGGAAATATTGTGTTTTTCAGCCAGATAGCAGCAATGAAGAAAATGATTCTAGATGGGAGACAAAATTAGACGAAGTGGTTACTTCGGGTGGAAAGACTAAGCCCCTCATTCCAGAGATGTGTTTTATTTATAGTGAAGAAAATATAGAATATTCTCCACCTAATGCCTTCCTGGAAGAGGATGGAACAAGTCTTCTGATTTCCTGTGCAAAGTGCTGCGTACGGGTTCATGCAAGTAAATGAATCTCATTCCTCGATCGCTGGCTTTTCAGTGCTTCACAGAGCCCTTATTTCTCCTCTTTGTAACCTGTCAAATCTATCACATTGAACTCTTGGCATTCTTAATGGTTAGATGATTCTGTCTCACGTTTCTTCTAATGAGTGTATGAGTAGCTATAATCATCCTTTTTTAATCCAGTTTTAAGCAATATCAGTGGAGGGCAAGTCTGTTTGTTCATTTGCTTGTTTGGGGGTCCAGACGTGGTCATTGCGGGGCTCTTTTCACATGCTTGAATTTTACTTATTTCAAGTATAGTTTATAGAAACAGTTTTAATGTCTGGTGTTGATTCATGACTATTTTTCTTTGTGATTTCTTAAAGAGAAATGAATATTCCTTTGGTGATTTTGGAAATTATTGTTAAATTTGATTACTGAGTTAAATTTTTATTCTTTGTAAAGGTAGGGGGATCTCCAAAGACTTTTAAGGGGGAACAGTTGTTTCCCCCAGGATGAGATGGTTAGGCTCCATACCTGTCTCAGTTTGGTATTTTTACATAATTGCATAAGTGATAAATACATTTTTTTAGTTGACTTTCCATGTAAATCCTCTAAAGTGTGTAAAATGGATCTATTATATATTGAAACTCTATTTTAAAGCATTTTAATATTCAAAATGTTATGAAATCACATGTTCTGTTAACATACTTATGTATGGTGTATCTCTGTCAGTGTAGGATGAATGGTTTACCGTATAGGTATTACCTTCTGTATTTACCCCAGAGCAATGCTAGTCTTGTATTAGGTTTGAAATAGCCTCACTGTCTATCATGTAATTATTAATTTGGTACTATCAGCTTCCCCAAGGGATTTGAATGTAATCTGCGTGAGATATAATCATAGCAACCTTCTTGTTGTATTTATATCGATTTGTAACACACACACACACACACACACACATATATATTCACCCTGCATTATTATATGTATATAAGAGGCAAAGCACCTTTTCAAAAAAAAATTAGGATTTAATCTTGATTCCTAAACGCACTAGCTATGCAATTCAGCCATAATATTTCATAAACATGTGCTTGAAAACATTTTATGGTCTTGGTTAACTATGATAGGCTTTTCTTTGGGTAATTAAATTTCTGTTATTTTTCTCTTCCCATCTCAAATGTTATAGAACTTTGATATTAAAAATTCATTTAAGTCTTTCCAAACCCTCGTATTTCAGGAAGTCAGAGTAACACGTGTTTATTGGTACCCTATGATTGCTCCATATATTATTTGCATCCACAGCTGTCCTCTCACATAGGTATTTTGAGTCAGGCATGTACTGAAAAGACAAGTAGAATCACAGACATCCCTTCATCACTAACCATGAATTGTGCATCCTTTGTCCCTGTCACTGAAATTAAAGCTAATTAAACATACTTTTTGAAATGTAATTTTAAATAACATTAATTTAAAAAATATTCTGTCAAAGTTAGTTTATTGTTTTATTGTAAAACTTTTCTAAACTTCGCTTCAAGAATTGCAACTTATTTTGAAATATGTTTTGCATGAGTAACGGACCAGACCTGACAGTGTGGAAATTTTATTATTGTCTATTTAAGAATTATCATCAGTATTCTCTATGGTAACTATTCTGAGTATTACTAACTATTAAGACTCACACGCTCATATTTCCTGGGACTGCCATCCTATTAGCTATGAGGCATGAGAATTGAAAGTATCTTTGAGACAGCCTTGCTTATGTTTTGTTCTAAGAATCAGAAATGGTATGGTAGGCAGTTGTTCTGATTTTATTATTCAGTGCTAAGATATGTAATATTGTCATAATGCAAAAGACCTAATTCATGGATCCATTCGATTATTTTATAGGTTGTTATGGTATCCCTTCTCATGAGATCTGTGATGGATGGCTGTGTGCCCGGTGCAAAAGAAATGCGTGGTCAGCAGTAAGTGGCTTATTTTAGTATCTATTAACCCCTCTTGTCTCTCCATCTACTGTGGACACATTTAAATCCAGTGGTAAGGTAAGATTGTATACATGCTTTTGTGTGCAGTTCCACACTTATCTGTATTTTTAGTCTTCTCTTTCTAAATCATCCTACATGGTGGCTCTGTATCCATCATAGAAATAGTCAATAAAGTTCTAGGTGTCACTCCTCTACTCAGGAACCTACAGAGACTGCCATTGTCAGAGCAGGTCCAAAATATTAGTTCATTTTCCTGCCTAGCTCTATTTTGCAATTCTTGAAAATAAGTATTCTAAGTAACAGTCAAGGTGGGGATCCTCACTAACCCCTGAGGAAACCATGCTGATTCACAATTATTCAACTAGCATGAGGTCTTCCCCCATTTATTCATCCATATGTTCATACTTCAACAAATGTTAGTGTCTGCTCTACGCCAAACATTGCTGTGAACTTGAGACAGAACCTTTAACAACAATGATCCCTGATGTGGGGGACACAGATTCCTCTTCATCTAAATTGTTTTTCCTGAAGACTGTTGAAACTAGCTTACACCCAAGTGTTGAGTTCCGTTCATTAATTTACTCTGTCACTCATTTTTCCATTTAATTATGTGCTACCTTAATTTTTCTTAAAAATTCTTTTCAAGAGGTATGAGAATATTCTTGAAAATGAGGATCTGTCAGATCTCAACACTGTCTCCCTCACTCTTGGTCTCAGAGCAGATGCTCAGCTTGGTGATTTTGATTATAATGGTAACATTTCCTTTATTCCTCAATCATCTCTAATGACAATGAATTAAATTTCCTTTCAACCAAACTTGAAAATCTGAAGGACAATGTAAGGAAAATGCCTTGCATGATGAAAATTTATGTCATGATTATGAATGTTTAGCTCTCAGTGTTGAAATAGACATATGGTGACTATAAATTAAAGGCATCCGTGAGGATGTTGTTTCCAATGATTTTATTGCTGGCATTCACTTTGGGTAGTGAGGAGAAAACAGGGGAAAATATGGTCACTCTTTATTGTCCAAATGATCTTATGTATTTGATGTTAGAGGTAATATCTTCAACGTAAGTCTTTTCATTAGTGGGTCCAGAAAACATTTTGGTACTTCCTTTGGTGTGATCATTATGTTAAGAAAAACGATGTAAATATAGAGTATCTTTAAATCAATCAAAGTCCTCCTATAATAAATATATTCAGCCCTTGTTTACCATGCAAGTTGTCTTCCTATTGTATGAGCCAAAGTAAAGCCTTGTGGAATCAGTTTGATCAGTGATGTCCTCTCATTCACCCTGAAGTGTAGGTTTAGATTAGAGATATTCTAATCCAGTTCACCAAGGCATGAAGAGTTCTCTGTTCCATCCACAGTTACTGCTTGGCTCCTGTGCTCGCACACTGAGCATTCCTGTTATCCAAGGTACCATTGCCCTTTGCATGGCAGAGCCAGGCCCAGGCCACCCAGTGATTCTAAGGCTGCTTCTGATCGATTTTGCTGTTTTCCTTTAGCATGTCTTAAGAAGGAAATACTTAGATTAATCACTCTTTGGAATTGATTTAAAGCATTTCTATTAATCTTAACGCCTCGCAGTCTTGAAGATGCCGTATGCCTTTTGTATTTTAATATTTATACCATGTAAATCTCTTCCAATTTGCAATAGGAATGGGAACTCTTGAATACAACTTTACAATGATTTTGTAAACCCACATAATTTCTTATTTCTAATTGGAAATGATCCGAATTCAGTGAACCAATTGTTTTTTCAATTTATCCATTTTGAGTAAACTTTGTCTATGAGGCTCTATTCCTAAATTTTTCTCCTGAGAAATAATTGAATTGCAGTTTAAGTTTTGCAGAGAAGTAACTGGTAATATTGGTACTCTGGCTTTAACACCCTTATTTAGTGTGGCAGTGAGTGTTGCAATATTAATTTTTACTAAACACTTTTACTAAACACTTAAGTTTGTTTTTTTGGCTTTTGTGGCTGGAATGATTGCATTTTAAAAGTATCTTTAACACTTGACTTCTTCAGGAATCAGTCTCATATTGTCAGCTTTAGATTCCAGAGGAAGCTTAGATCGATCTCCTCTTAAATAAGGAGGCTCTAGAGGAGCTAGTGGAAATCTAACAGTGCAGGAGAGGTCACATGATATTTCATTGCTGGCTTGTACTTCACTAGCTCTAATTCTTAATTGTTTCTTGGGATTTTCTTTTTAAACATACTTTGTGAAGGTAAAACTTATTCATCATGAATGCAAAAGACTCCAATAGCATATTTTACTTAGAATATATGTTTATACAACAAATGTGATCGTTCTAGTTAATTCTGTTTCCTTTTATGATGAGTACTTTGAAAATCTTGAGGATAAGGAGAGGGTAGCCTGGAATACCTTGTGTTCATATTCATAAGGTATGTGTGAGAATTGCACATGTACTGGGTCTATTTTTTAAAGATTCTTTTTAAAAAGAGTATCCACAGATGGATGAATGGATAAAGAAAATGTGGTATATATGAGTGTATATATATGTGTCTGTATACACACACACACACGCAAAATGGAATACTATATTCAGTCATAAAAAAAGAAGGAAATCCTGCCATTTGTAATAACATTGGATTAACCTTGAGGGTATTATGCTAACTGAAATAAGTCAGATAGAGAAAGAAAAATACTGTATGTTCTTACTTATTTGTGGAATCTTAAAAAAAACCTAGTTCTTTGAAACAGAGAGTAGATTGGTGGTTGCCAGGGGTAGGAGGAGTAGAGGAAATGGGTAAAGATGGTCAAAGGATATAAATTTTCAGTTATAAGATAAATACATTCTGAGGATCTAATATACAGCATGGTGAGTATAGTTAACAAAGTTACTGAAAGTTGAAAGTTGCTAAGAGAGCAGATCTTTAAAGTTCTCACCACACACAACAGAAACATACAGATACACAGACACACACACACGTAACTATGTGAGGTGATAGATGGTTAACTAACCTTATTGTGGTAATCATTTCTCAATATATACATATATCCAATCATCATGTTATACACCTTAAACTTACACAGTGTTGTATGTCTATTATATTTCAATAAAGCTGGGAAAAAAAAGGGCAACTATAATAGTAGCTATATCATAGAGTTAAGCGTCAATAATTTAAATTTTGGCAGCAAAGGTATCCTAGAGATTACATCATCCAATCCCAGACGATGAATAATTAAGTGCATTCATATATTCGAAGGTAGTTCGTTTTGTTAACTTTAACCTGGGCAAGGTACCTGGGGATATGTGTAGAGAGCAAAGCTGAGGATGTATGGGGAGCAGTGCTCACAGACCAGCTGTCTTTTTATCTACCGGTTCTAAAGAGTGGGCATCACTCTGGACCCAACTGCCCTGCTAGTTTTTAAGCAACTGGAACCCAGAACTTTGTCTCCTTCCTCTCTGTAGCACCCCTATCAGCTGGTGTAGTGTCGGGTCATTTCTGAACTAGTAGAGCATAAAGTAGGAAGATCGCGTTCACAGTGATGTGGGCCGGACCTTTATCTGTGATCTTCAGTGCTCTCACCTTTTCCAAAATTTTCATTTAGTCCTCACTATGTTTCATTTTGCTACCATTTCTTTTCTTTATCCATTCATGTCAATTAAAATAAGGAACAAGAAGCTGTATTGCAGCTTCAGCTGCATGTGTTGGAAGAAGAGATTAGTTAGAAATTTTGGATTATGCCCTAACTTGGGTTCTAGCATCCTGGCTCTATGCTTAAATTGAAACAAAATGAGATGAAATAGTCAAAGAACCCCCCAAATACCTGTCTGCTCCGAGGTTCAGGTTGTATACCCCATCATTCTAACTAAATATCATTGCTTTGCCTATTTGTCCTGTTTCGGTGCTGCTCAGATAAATAGACACAACTCTCTGAAAGCTGTGTTTGAGTTTATGCCTTATAATCCAACTTTAGTAGATTATTTTATTGTCAGCTCTGTTTGTTTTCAACCCTTTTGTGACTATATAATTCATTTTGGAGTAGTTTTTACTCCTTCACTATAGTATCACTTTAGAGCACATCCCAGTGTTACCAAGTTCTGTTTTTAGGTGTAGAATGTCGATACTCTGATTCTAGCATGTGTTTCTTGTTATTTTGATTCTTAATGTGAATCAAATCACTTTTGACCTAAATTACTATAGTTTGTGTCTAATCTGTTTATTGATTTCCATGGTATAATGACTACAAGTTACTTCTAATTAAAAATATAATGCTAATATTCTCACTGTAAAAATGCAGAATTTGTATTGCTTTCTTTCAGGGTTTTCACCACTATTTTCTTTTTTATCCCTACATTGAAAAATATATTTTTTCGAGTCTGAGTATTTCTGTGAAATACCTGAACTCTGCTTTGGGACTACACTTCTAATGATTGAGGGAAATGTTAGTTAAATGTCTGCAATGGACTGGTAACCTGAATACTTACTTCTACCATGTGCCTAACACTATGAAGAGTACTAAGAGGTAGTATGCTAATTAAAAATAGAAGGATTTTCTATAATATCTTCTGAAGAATTTATAATGTAGAATTCTAAAGAATAAATAAATATAATCAGATTAAAGAGGTTAAAAAGGAATATGGATAAGATTTTCTCTTTTTCAAATGTAGGGATAATGGAGTTCTTTGGTGGTGGTTTCTTTCCAAGAAATTTGGATATTTCTTCAGGGACTTTTCAGGAGGGGGGAGCTGTAAGATGTTTGTTTTAATGCCATAAATAGGAGGGAAAACTGCATGTGAACATTGGTAACATATCAGGGGAAGTCACATCATACTCAGATTTATGACTCTGACAAATCATGAGTTGCCAGTCTTCCGCCCATGGCAGCATTAAGCCTGTGCTGTAGTTTTTCATTGTCAGTCTGAAAATTTTCAGATAAAGTATCATTTGTGCTATGTCTTGCTAGGAAGCTTTTTTATTACCTTATAGCATTCTTGGGGGGTGGGCAGGGTAGACGCAGTAGCTCCCATACTTATAATCTAAACAAAGTCTAAATTAAAGGAAGATTTAAAAGCAGTGTACAGTCATCCGTCACTTAATGACAAGGACACGTTCTGAGAAATGCATCGTTAGGCAATTTCATCATTATGTGAACATCATAGAGTATGCCTACACAAAGCTAGATGGGGTAGTCTACTACACATTTAGGCTATATGGTGCTAATCTTATGAGACCGTTGTCGTATATGTGGTCTGTCATTGACTGAAACCTTGTTATGTGGCACAGGACTATAATGAGAAGTTCAACCAGAGATGTGTATCTAAGGTCCCTAGACTTTCTGACCCTAAAATCCCTTGATTCTGCGTTGCTTTGTATTTCCATTTTGTTTTAATTAGTTTTCCTTAAGAGTTGGGGACCTTCAAGAAAACTAAATTTATTTATGCACTTCTTAACCTGGTCAGGGGTGATGAGTAACAGAAAGTATAGGAATAGAAGTGACACTGGTAATTATTGGCTGGATTAGTGTAGTTTTCATGAGCTAAAGGAAACTTTAAAAAGTGACTTCAAGGCCTTACTATGAGTTTATCTACCTGCTGTTTGGGAATGTATGGCAATATGCATTATCCTGTAAATTCCTTTTTATTTCAATATATCCCATTACACTTAATTCAGGAGAATTTGTTTGAATATTTTCATTTGAAAGTGATATGTGTAAAAGCACCAGCTATATATTATATTTTTGGATGAATAATTCCATGTTATGAAAAAGTAGATTTTGTAATGAAAAATTAAAAAAACAGTTTATAGGTTAGAATTTTCATTCTGTATAATGAAGTGCATAAACTTGGTAATTGTACACATTTATTATCAGTTGAAGAGTATTTATTGTACTCTATAGGATAATAAAGTTGTATTGTATATGTATAACAAGCATAATATTGTGTTTTTTTCCCTAAGTGGTTTTAAGAAATCAAAACCCAAACATGAAATAGGTTTTCATGTTGGCTGTGCATTTGTTCACTGTGCCCTTTATTTTGCTTATTTGTTTTTAAAAATGGAGTAACAGTTAGATATGAGCAAGCTATACTTTGATGTTCATTTGGAATTAGCATTTCCTTTCTTCTTACAAAGATTAGAATATGCAATTGCAATGATTAAAAATAAACATTTTGGTGTCTCTTTATTTTTTCTTGCTTGATTGTGAATGGGTGGCATCTACAGCCTGGGTTGAGGTCATTGCCATTCATGCTCTCCAAGGCTGCACATAGCTATTTTTTGGCTTCTGAACGAAAATCAAGTCTTTTCTCTGCATAAATCATAGTCTCACAGTTAAATAGCAGAAGTTCATTAGGTAGTGGCCTTTACAAAACTCCAATCCCATGGTGTTGCTAGAGCTTGTCAACTAAAGAATCTAATTCTTTTGTTGGAGCATATTTATGTGAACTCCTGATCTTTGGAATGTACCCTAGTCTTAACTCTCAAGTCTCGGGTAAAAATGATCAATCTTCTCCGAATACTGGTAACTCGACATCTTTGGGAACTATGAGACCCCGCCCCTGGAACTCTAATATTTACTTTAATAATGGAGGGAGATGGTATATTAGGAGAGTCTTTTGTCTCCCACATTGCATTGAGGCTGGGTCCTGTAGATGGAGGTACATTTGTTATGAAGCCACGCTAACTACACTCTATTGAATCTGGAGGTATCGCTGTCTATCTAAAGTAGCAGTTCTCTTAGGGTGGAGATTATTAAAGAAAATTTGTGTGGTTGAACATTATGTCACCCTTAGCCCATAACACAATCTTTATATCTCTTCTTCAACTCCCCAAATAAAAGTAGTAGTACTTACAATAAATGCTAGAACTTGCCCATCATTTGACTCTTGGAAGTCTTCTATTTAAAAAAAGTAAAATTTCATTTTTTAACTTTTGACCCAGAAATTCAGAATAACTACTGATTTAAATATAAACTAATATAAGTAGCAGGGATAGAATTTTCCTCGCTTCCGTAAAATTTAATAGTGATAAAGACTAAAGGATTCTTCTATATCAGAAATCTCGTTTCACAGATACCGGCCCAGGGGTTTGAGAGAGTAAATCCTTTGCTCAGGCCCCCACTACGTGGTAAGAGAGCCCAACTGAGGCAGCACGCAGGCCCCCAGATTCCCAGGGCCCTACACCTAGTTACTCATTTTTAGTTTGGGAAGAAGGCTGAACAACTGGCCTAATTCTGAGCGGTGCTTTTGAATCATTTTTGTTAGTTTACGCTGAAAATAAAGCCACACTAATTTCTAGTATAATTGGTTATCTATGTAACATAGAATAATTAGCATTAGTGGGTGGTTGAGTAGAGCAGTTTCTTTACCCTTTCATATTTACTCTAGTTTCTGCCTGGAGGACTTTCCCAGAACTGGATAATCTCCTGAATCCAGTGTCCCCAGTGACCACAGCAGTGACGTTTTTCATTTACGAAGAGCTCTAAAGTGGCTTTGTAGATCAGAGCCATTGATTTTTAGATCAGATTGACTTATGGCCTTGAGAGGTCGTGGTGGCACTGCTGCTCCCTGTGATGTGTTTTACTCTGTATATTTTTATTCCATGGGATACCGTCAAGGCCAGATGATGAGAGGTTTCAGCCTGAGAGGCTGTCAGCCTTTAATCCACATATGTAGTAAAACTGGTAGAAAAAGAAAGGCTTCGTTCTTGCTAAAGGTAGGACATACCCAAGTGGGCTGTGGCCATTTGTAGCCAAGTGGATGCTTACGCCATTGCTCCTCCCCTTTGAGGTGTATCTGTAAGCCGCTGGCCAGGACCACACTCTCCCATTTGAGGTAACGTATTTGAGTTCAAAATTAACTCTTGCCTCCTGAGGAGACAGATTGTTCTGAACAGCTGCAGACTTACACCTTGGCTCACAAAGGCCAGGGTGGTAATAATTATTTTACTTTAACCACATAGAACAGCACATTGGAGGATATCAGTTATCTTGACAGCATAGCTATGATGTGGAAGCCTTTCCGTTAGTGAACTGCTTACAGGTTAGAAAGACACAATTCATTTTTTTCTGTTCTTTGTTCTCCCTTTTGTTCAATAAACATCAGCCCCCCCCCCCCCCCTTGGTAATGGAGAGAAAGAGAAGTCTACGTCGCTTATTGTAAGTGGAACTATATTCATAAATAGCTTCTTGATTGAGAACGAATGCCTCATTAATCTTAAGAGCTTCAACCAGAGAGCACAAGTAAAGTCAGGAAGAATAATGACTGACATTATGGGGAGCATAGCACACCAGGATGTGCATGCCCGGAGGTCACTGGGCTACAAGGCACATCTTAGCAATGAGGAAAGAGGTCCCTAGGAAGAGTGAAGGGGGAAAAAGTGCAGTGCAGGCATTTCTCATGAGTGCAAAAATTAGTCCAGTGGAAGGATGAAGAAATCATGTACTTCGCCATTTGTTATCAAAGGTCATGCTGGGAAGAAAGAATAAACCAGTTGGGTTTTTATTTGAAAGCCAAATGTTGTATGGTTTAACAAAGTAAGATATGTGTTCAACTTGAAGTACTTTGCTCAGGATCTTGGAAATACTATTATGTAAATGCAGTAAGTTCCATGTAGATTACCTCTGACCAGTCTTAAATTATAGAGGTGCTTCTCCTTGCCACCAAGCATGTGCCAGGCTTGCCACCCTGCTACCAGATAGGTGCTCTGCAAACCTCAAATTAATTTTTATAGTGGTGTAAGCAATGCCATCAGAAAGATAAATCCAGTAACAACATGTAATTTGAAACAAACACAGAGAATGACTGTATTTTTCTGTTATTTTCCTTTCATACAAATGGTTTTATGATGATATTTAAATAGTTACAATGTAGTATGCACACCCCCCTCCCTCAGGATGTACACGTCCTAATTCCTGGATCCTGTGAGTATGTTATATTGCATGAAAAAGGGAATTATGGTAGTAGACGGAATTAAAGTTGCTAATCAGCTGACCTTATGATAGGGAGATTATGCTGGTTATGTGGGTACACCTGGTGCAGTCAGAAGCATCCTTAAATGTGGAAGAGAGAGGCAGAAGAGGAGATCAGAGTGATATGATATGAGAAGTACTTGACCTGCTGTTGCTGGCTTTGAAGATGGGGGAGGAGGGCCACAAGCCAGGGCATGTGGGCGGCTCCTAAAAGCTGGAGAGGGCAAAGAAATGGATTCTCGCCAAGAGCCTCCAGAAAGGAATCACCCTGCTGATGTCTTGACTTTAGCCCAGTGAGGCCATTGTGAACTCCTGACTTACTGAACTGTGCACGTTTATATTGTTCTGAAGTCATTAAGTTTGAGGTAATTTGTTATTGTGGTACTAGAGAACTAAAACCTGCTCAATAGAGAAACAAGCTTTTGAAAGAGTCGTTAGTTTCCACTCTTAACCGTTTGGCATTCTGCTAGGAATCTTAACATTTTCAGCGTCATCTCTCAATTTCAGGCATCTTTCTCTGACTACCTTCTTCCGTCTTGCTAGCCCACACCCTCTAGTTCGTGGACTCCAGCAATCCTTTAACCTCACTGTGACATATGATTCAGTGATGCTCCCAACTTTTCAGTCTCTCTCTGCCCTCTTATCCTTACTTCTGTTTTAGCTAAATATTCCCTTGCACATACTGTCAGTCCCCTGCCACCTTCTGACTTTGTTATTCTCCTTTGGCATACTCAGTTCTGGTGAGTGCAGCTGTCTCTCTACTCTGCACCTGCACCCCTGTAGCTGAATGTGGCTGTGGAGAAGCACCCAATATGCAGATCGCTCTTGCTTTCAATTTATAACTGTAGGTGTGTCCTCGGTGGTGCCAGTAATTCATACTACATTTCTATCATCCATTCACACTACCTACCACTCTCCTGGTTGTCTGCTTCATACCTTCTGTCACCCGAAGCTTCCCCATCTTCTCCCCATCCTCCCTCTCACCTGATGAACTCACTTCATATTTCACTGAGAAACAGGAAGCCATCAGTAGAGATGTGCGAGTTTCCACCTGCATCATGTCTATAATATCCTACCTAGGGCCATCCCCTCTCTTATAAACAGGATATGGTTCCAGAAAATCATTTCTTTCCCACATCGTCAATGTTCCCCTCTTGAGATGATTATTGTTATCATCCACACAAGCTGTTATTTCTTCCATCTTCAAATAAACCTCAAAAAACCTCTTGATCTTTCTTCCCCACCAGCTCCCACCCTATTTCTCCATGCCCCTATATCTAGTAAAACTCCTTAGAGGACTTGTCTTTATTTACTCTCTCCAATTCTTCTCCCCAGCTTCTCTCTTAAACTTACTCTGTCACAGCCTTCATGCCATGTTTCCCTGGGAACTTCTGTTTCACTGGCACAGTCAGTTGATCACTGCCTCCTGTTTGAAGCACTGTCTTCATTCAGCTTCCAGGACCCTGCACTCTCCTGCTTTTCCTCCTCTTTTACCGGCCACTTCTTTTCTCTCCCCAGAGTTCAAAACGTGAGCCTCTTCTCCACATAAACCCGTTTGGCAGTCTCATCCCATCTCATAGCTTTAATGGTTTTAAACAGCATCAGTCTTTGATGGCTTGTACATTTCTGTGTCCAGCTCAGCCTCTCTGCTGAGGTTCAGGTCCATATAGCCAACTCCTGAGCAACTCCTCTTGCATGTCCAGTAGATCTCAAATTCACTCTGTGCTAAACTGAATTCCAAATCTTCTTCTCCTGCAGGCTTCCAGCTGCTGAGGCCAAAAACTTTAGAGTTAGATTCAATTTGTTTCTTTTTCTCATTCCCCACATCTGTCTAACAGTAAATCCTGTCTTGTCTACTTTTAAAATGAATCCAGAATCCTGGCCACTTCTTAATCACCTCTGCTGGTATTACGCAGACTAATCCACTCATTACCTGTTTCCTGGATTATGGCAGGAACCTGCTAACTTCTCTTCTCACTTCTCCCCTTGAACCTCTATCGGCTGCTGTCAATACAGTGGTTGGAATGATCCAATTAAAATGTCAGTCAGATTATGTCCTTGCTGAGCTCAGACCTTACAGGTGCTTCCTCTCTCAGTCAGAGTAAAGCTGTCACCTTTTTCCATGGCCTATGAGGCTGTATCAGATATTCTTCCTCTTACTTTGTGATCACCTTTTCTATTAGAAAAGGCCAGGAATCTGTCAGAATTCTCTTTCCCTGGATGACTCCATGGCCCATTCCCATAGCACTGAACATCCTCTGCCATCCAAATAATCTGCTGATTTACTTCGTCTGCTGGCCCAGCAGAATGTAAGTTCACTGAGGTCAGGATCTTTTTCGTTCACTGCTGTTACCCAGTGTCTAGAACACAGCATGGTGCTTAACCAGTATGTGTTGAATGAATGTATACTTTCACTGACAGTACAAATTAGATGGGGGCGTCTAATTAGAGAACTCACTTGCTAGTATAAAATTCACTGAAATCTGTGGAATTTCCATTCAGAAGATAATTGCAGGAAACCTGTCATTCAATTTCCTGATCATTCAGAGTTCGTACTAGCCCTGTCCTTATGTGGATCCTGTCCTCTCTCCAACCCTGATAAATGGGCCTCATCTGCAGAAATGGTTCTTCCATGTTTTGTTGATCAGCACTTTGTAAGCTAGTTTTCCGTTAATGTGATTAATTACTCTTTGTTTTCCTAGCTCAGACAGCCCTATTTTACGGTTTTGCATTTCTGTTATGAACATGTCAGATAAATAAGGGTGTGGGGAGGTACTTCAAAATCTCATCATTTTTCTGTAGCACTGAAAATTGGCTTTAGTGGCATTATATGGATATGTCAGCTGAAATGAGAGCTTCTTACGAGGCAGCCTGAGAATGTTGGTATTGGCATTTCTTTAACTGATGCTTTATAGAAGAGCCATTGGAACATGAGTTCCCTCTACTACAGATGATGAACAAGTGCGATGGCCGTATTATAACACTGTCCTTCTCACCACCGTTGTTAATGTTGTGTCAGCACTTTGATTATAAACACTCTTTTTCATGGTTTAATAACTGGGCCATAAAGAAATCATTCCATGTTGTAAATTGGTATACAAGCTCTTCATCTCAGTGGTTTTTTATGAGACCAGATTTTACAAATACTTGGTATTGCTAAAAAGGGATTTTGTGAATGGTATTAAGTGAGAGAAAGGGACTGAAGCAGGAAAGGTACAATGTTCAGAATATGATCTGAATTTATACTTTTTCATTCAGCGTTTAGCTGCCCTGAGAGGAGGGAATAGAACAGAATAGCTCTTTTAATGCTGAACTTGGGAGATAGGAATAACAGCTGCCTTATGGAGTAATCATGTTGTAACAGGCATTTTGGTGTATTTTTTTGTTTTGTTTTAGGAAACATTGCTTGACTAGCAATATATCTAAATCTTTATAATAGTGAGTCATTTTATTCTGGGTGTTATTGTTCTGGAAAAGGCATGCTCATTAAACACAAGATAAAACAAGGCTGGCAATGAGCACTGACTATTGAATTTTATTTATTTATTTTGTTCTGCAAGGCTGAACAGTTTGGGTGTCTCCATAGGTTAGATTGGAAGGAAATTAGGTACACTGAAAGACTCTGGAAGAAATTGTAGGTGCCCATTTAAAATTTTCATTTGAGTAAAAAAATAGAAAAAGTAGGATAAACTTCCTTGGTTACATTAATTTTAAATTACACATATTTAATTGAAAAAGGTTTAATTTCTTTGTGTGTCTGTGGGTTTTCTTTTTTTAATATAAGAGTACTAAATATTGTTAGGAAAGTCTCATTCCCATCACTCTCAAATGCTCAAATCTCATTTTTTACAGAAAACTACTGATAGCGTTTTGTCAGTTGGCCTTTCCGATCTTTTCTATGCGTAAACTAATGTCATGTCTTGCGTTCCTGGGGGACCCAGTGGTATCACAGTTTATTTAACATGCCTTAGTGTTTTCATTTAATATTGTGTAATTCTTAGTGACTCGGTATTTATGGATTTACTGTATCTTTTGCATTACTATTTTAATTTCAAGCTTGAATCTACTGAATAAAAAATTCAGACATTACAAATAAAATCTAAGCAACTGATAATTCCTGTTCCTCCCAGAGAGAACTGTTTGTTATAAACAGAAATTAAATGACCATCGTTGTACATTCCTCCTTTTGTATAGAAATAAATGTTTATCTTAGATTCCAAGAAGTTGAATTGCTGAGTCATAATTTATGTGTATTTAAGAATTTTTTTCTTTTTTCCTTTTTTTTTCTTTTTTGAGGAAGATTAGCCCTGAGCTGACATCTGCTGCCAATCCTCCTCTTTTTGCTGAGGAAGACTGGCCTTGAGCTAACATCTGTGCCCATCTTCCTCTACTTTATATGTGGGACACTTGCCACAGCATGACTTGCAAAGCGGTGCCATGTCTGCACCCGGGATCCAAACCGGCGAACCCTGGGCCGCCGAAGCGGACGGTGCAAACTTAACCACTGCACCACCGGGCCAGCTCCTATGTGCATTTAAAATTTTGATTGATAATGCCAAATTCCTCTCTAAAGCTAGCATAACAATACACAGATGCCAAAACTATATATTTTCTGATTTAAAAATCTGAAGTTTTATCTCATTATTTCAGTTTTCATTTCCTTTATTCTCGAAGTTGGATATCTTTCATATGTTTATTGGCAATGAGGAGTCTGAATCTTTTGTTTACTTTTCAAAAGGGTGGATTTAAAAAAAATATTTTCTGGATGACAATCTTTGTTTTGTATTGGCAGTATTTTCATATTTTGTGCTAATTTATATAATATTTTATCCTTTGGAATTTAAAAATTTTCATATAGTCATAATTTATTCATCTTTTTGATATACCTTTTATCTTTTAAATGTTATGTTAAGCAGTCATCTTTATCTTAAATTCATAACTATATTTACCTAAAATTTCTTTTAATATTTTTATAGTTCAGTTTTTGAGTTTAGGTCTGTAAATTAATTGGAATTTATGAGTCAGACACATACATGTGAGCACACACACTTCATTCAGTTAAATTCATTATTGAATAGTTTGTGTTATTTTTGGTTATTTATTCTGCTCTCTCTGTTTTCTAATTCTCTCTTAAACTAAGAATAATCTGCTCTCTCACATATCCTTTAAGTTTTTAATTTCAATTATTTTTTTGTTATAGAATTTCTATATTGTTTTTAAAATCCTGGTTTGTCATTTATTTATAGTCTGTTACTTAAATTCTTAATGCCCACTTTTAATTTTTAAACATATTAAAATGCTTATTTTACATTTTGCGTCTGAGATCATTGTGCATCTAATTCTGTCTGTTTATTCTGCTCATGGAACCACATTTTCTTGCATGTTTTTGAGTTTTAATTGTAAGCTTATATTCCTTAGAACTTAATGTTTGGGAGTTTCTTGAGGCCTTTGTTATAGGTGGTTGCTGACAATTGCAATTTTCATTTTTAAATTATCACAATCCACTTTGCAATAATATCATCTTACTTCATGAATTATGTGAGAACCCTACAACAGTATAATTTCATTAACCTCCTTCCTTTTGTGGTCTTACATTTTGCCTCTGCATACACCATACTCCACGGTATTTTTATTTTTGTTTGAAACAGTCAAGTCGTTTAATGAAACTTATAGTCTCTATCTCTGTCTCTCTTTTGCTCTCTTCCTCTCTTTGTCATTTCCTTCCTCTGTGTCATTTTCCTTCATTCTGAAGAATTTTATTTTTAGCATTTGTTATAATGTGAATGTCCTCGAGACAAATTCTCTTAGATTTTTGTCTCTATGAGATTGTTTTTATTTTATCTTCATTTTCAAAGGATATTTTCTCTGGAAATAGAATTCCAGGTTACCAGCTTTTTTCTTTCAGTATTTTTTAGATGCTTTTCCATTGCCATTTGCCTCCAGTGTTTCTAGTTAGATTTCAGGTGTAATTTCAGTAGTTGTTTACTGAAATGTGTCTTTTCTTTGCTTTTAAGATATGTTGTTTATATTTGGTTTTCAGAATTTTGGCTGCTGTATATTTAGGTGTGCTTCCTTTGTGATTTATTTGCTTGGAGTTTGCTTGGCATCTTGGATCTGTGGGTTGATGTCTTTTATCAGTTTTGGAAAGTTCTCTTCAAATATTTCTTCTCACCCATTCTATCCTTCCTCTCCTTCTCAGACTCTAATTAGACATAAATTGAATAGGTTGTTATTTTCCCTTAGATCTCTGTTCATTCTATTTTTTTTTTGCTTTTCCTCCCCAAATCCCCCCAGTACATAGTTGTTTATTTTAGTTGTAGGTCCTTCTAGCCTGTGGCATGTGGGATGCTGCCTCAACATGGCCTGATGAGCAGTGCCATGTCCACACCCAGGATCTGAACTGGTGAAACCCTGTGCCACCAAAGTGGAGCAGGCGAGCTTAACCACTTGGCCACGGGGCCGGCCCCCTGTTCATTATTATAACTGCTTTTTTTCTTATATTTTCTATTCATGTCGTTAAAGTTATTGAACTTTTACTCTGCCAATTCCAGTCTGGTTTGAAGTCTATCTAATGAATTCAACATTACTGATGTCATATTTTTTCATTTCTACCATTTATATTTGTTTTTAAGTACTTTCCATGACTTTGCTAAAATTTTCCCGTCTCTTCACATATATTGTCTGTCTTTTTTCAGTAGATCTTTTAGCATTTTGAACTTACTAATTTTAAACTCTCTGTCTGATAATTCCAATGTCATGTCCGTCTTTGTGTCTGATTTTATTTTTTCCTTTCTTGATCATAAATCATATTTTCTTGCTTGTTAGTGTACCTTGTACTTTTTCTGACTGTGTGCTGGACGTTTTGTCTGTAGCAAATGAAGTTAGTGTTATTATTTTCAGGAAGGGTGTGCCCCTTGGTCTAGAAAGAACAGGTTTCTAGAGTGGGAGTGAAGTCAGTCTGAGGTGTGCTTGAGGTGGGTCTGAGCTTTGCTGCAGCTTTGGTTTGATCCAGTCCATTCTGGTTTCAGATGTTCTGAGGGTGGGATCAGGCCTTTCCCTGCAGCAGTGTCTGTTCTCTGAGCATGGTGGAGAGTCTGGCGTCTGCTTTCCATAGATGAGTTGGTAACTTCTGGAGCTATGGAAGATCTCTCCTTGCTTTGGAGCCTAGCTGCCTGGATTTTAGGTTCCTGGAGTGTTTTCTTTGCTCTCCAGTTCTGCTTCTTGCTTTTTGCACCTCAAGAGATTATTAATGACAGCTCTATATTGTGTTCCCTGCTGGATCACTATCCCTGGATCATCCATTGGCATTGTTATGTTAAGTCGTCTAGAACTGCAGTTCAACTTTCACATATTTAACCACTGTTCTTCTTGTATTTATTGTGTTTTTATGAAATGCTTTACACTTATTAACTCATTTAGGGAAGTTCTATTTTCTCCCCTTCTACAGACAAAATATCTGAGGCACAAAGGGTAAGTAACTGGCCCAAGGTCATACCACTAGTAAATGGCAGAACTGTGATTTGAACCTTGGCCTTTTTCACTTTGTTAAACACCATGATATGGTTTGGCTCTCTAGTTTTACTGTTCTTCTTCTCAGTTAAATTGAATTTGTTTAGCCTGAGGTTAGATTGCACAGACTAACTTAAAATGTTGCTCTTGCCTGAAATGGCATTACTCTTTGAAGGATGAAGTGGAGATAAATTTAATGATCTCATACCAATGAGAAGTTTTGTTAGCTAGATCAATGAAACAAATGGGAATGCAGATTGTTATATGCTGCTTGGTAACAAAATTTTTTAATAATATGGGTTCTTTTGAAGGGATTAGTTTAAAAATGCATTCTTAGTTATTTATAGAAATGAGGAAGTGGGGATCTTGTTATGCCCTTTATCATTATCTTCTTCATAAATGGTTAAGTACACATAGATCTCCCCTTCTCAATTGTGAGCTTCCCAGACCAGGCACAGTGTCCTGTTTATTTGGCACTTTACTTTTATATCTTGTGCCTTACCTTGTATATAGACGGAGAGGATGCTGGAGAAAACGAGCATGGACATGTGGTGAGGCAGACCTGAGCTTAAACCCCAACTGCTCCTTTTACTGGTTGGTTGGGGGTTGGAAAACTAGAGCCTGTGGGTCAAATCCAACTCACCACCTATTTTTGTAAATAATGTTGTTATTGGAATACGGCCACACCCATTTGTTTACATATTGTCCTACAATGGCAGAGTTGATGAGTTGCAACAACTCTGTAGTTGTGTAAAGCGTAAATTAGTAAATATCTGGCCATTTACAGAAAGAGTTTGATTACCCCTGGATTGGATGATTTTAGGCAAGTTACTTAATCTCTTAAATCTTAGTTTCCTCATCTATGAAGTGGGATATTAGTTACCTAATAAGTTCACGTTAAGGAAGGGAGGTAAAGTATATGATGTTTCTGACATGGAATCTGGAATGAATTAGGCCTTTGATATAGAATTCTTCTTCTACTAGAAGAATTTTTATTATTGATAATCAATTTGATGAATCGATATCCTGAAAGACACTCTGTCACTTCCTACTTTCTCATTCAGTTCTTTTACTACCTTTGAAGATAAGTGATGCTAGTACCATTAGTATGTTTGGTAGGTGCCAAAATTTAAGTGTATCAGGCATTTCACAGATTCTTAAGAAAACTTGGGCTGCTTTAACCTATTAAGTTTTAGAATTATCAGTTTTGTTCTTTGATGATAAAGTTCTATTTAAATAAAGGAGAGAAAGGTTAAAAATTGTCCTATCTGATATTGCCTTCTACTGGGCTATGAACATTAGTTCAAATTCATTTACAGATTAATGCATTGACAGGTTGACGTCTTTGTGCTTCTACCAGATCAGCTAGTTTGACCTATTTGAGGGATGGTGATTCCAAAAAATGATGTAACTGGACATGAGTTTTTCTTTTTCTTACTTATTTTTTCAAAATTGAGTGAATTGAACAGAAACAATGATATCATATAAGATCATGTCAGTCATATAAATAACTTTACCTGGCCAGGAATATTTTTGTCCTCCACTAAGAAATACAATTTCTCAGGTAAATCATGGCAAAAATGACTGCATTTCCAATCACTGTTTCTTAACTCCATGATAAGTCACTGAAGACTGCAGCTTCCTTTTCTTAGTATTGCAGTATGTCAAGATGGTCTTTGCAATTTTTTAATCCTATGGTAATTTTCAAGATTTTCACTCTGCCCTATTTTGCCATATTTTCTCATTTATTTAACAAATTCATATGGCGGGTATACTCTCTATTATGTACCACAGTAGAGAAAGAGTAACATGACAGATATTCTCACAGTGTTCATTGAACTTACAATTTAGTGAGGATAGCAGAAAGAGTTTAACAAATAGTTAACAAGGGTAATGAGAGAGAAGTAACTGAGCCAGGGGATTAGGAGAGCTTTCTTGGAGGAATCAGTATTTAGGTTGAGATGTCAAGAATGTTTTCAACTTAATTAATGAAGAATGGAGCCAGGTGTGTGTCTGATGTGTTTGGGGGCAGAGGGGACCTGATGAGAGGTTCCTGGGGTTTCTAAGCATGGAGAAGAGTGCAAAGTGAAGCTGGACAAGGTCAAGGCCTGATGATCCTGGCCCTTCAAGGCCACATTAAGTACTGAGAAGCATTAAAACCCACTCTGGAGGGTTCCAAGTTGACTGTGGGGTGGCTATTTCAGTATTTTAGGTCTGGTGAAGGATGCTGGTGTATCCTCTAAGGTGACAGCAGTGATGACGGAGAGAAGAGGATGCATTTGGAGGTGGGATTGACAGAACTCAATTGGTTGGATCTAGGATGAGAGGAAAATTATGTCTTCCAGCTTGAGCTAGAATGGATAGTTAATTGCAGTGGTAGGAAACATTGAAATAGTATAGGCTTGCAAAGAAGATGTGAGTTCAGTTTTGCATGTGTGTTTGAGATGCCTGTGGAACTGTCAATCAGGCATCTCAGGAGATAAATGTTTCAGGCTTTGCTTTTTGAGAATCAGGGAACTAGATCAGATGCCTAGCAAACAGATGTGGATAGAGAAGCGAATAGGGCCTATTACAGAAATCACAGTGTTTAAGGGGCGTGAAAGAGATGCCTGTTAAAGGAAGCTGAGGATCAACTGGAGATGGAGAAGCCCAGTGAGGAGAGTGTTGGGTCATAGAAATCACAGGGAGAAATGGTTTCAGGCATGATAGGGAGAAACCCTTTCAGGCATGATCAGCAAGGTTGAATGCTGCTAAGAGGTCAGGTGAACCAAGGACTTGGAATTATCCATTAGATTTTGTGACGGAGAGGTCACTCATGGTCCTAGAAAGAACGAGTTTCATATTGTGGTAGGTGGGCGTCTTCTCAACTGTACTTGTAATTTTGAGTCTCCTTATTCTGCTTTAGAGGACTGTTTCCTCCCGTTGTAGTAGTGCTCTGCAACGTGTGTACCTGTTAATGACCCTAATCAGGTGCTTTAAAGCAGGTTCCACGCTGCTTTGCTGTATTTAACTCTGCTAACTTGTCCCTTTAGGCTTCTTCTCACTACCAGTTTCATTAATCAGACATCTAATTCTCTTAGTGGCTGAGCTCCGCACAGCCCACAACTCTCCTTTGCTGCATTCCCACTTCGATGCTGCCTCTTTTCATATACAATGAAAACATTTGACCTCATGTTTTGTTTTCATTTTTATTCCCTCTCTCTGTGGAATGTGTGTTAAATTACTGAAAAAAATTGTAACTTTTTATGAAATTATGATTGAATAATTTGGATGTTATTGAATAGTTTGAATTACTGGATTTCTCACTTTCAATCTTTGGATTGTGAAACTTTCCTTTGATTGTGTGCTTCACCAAAACCAGTTATTTCAAAGGCCTCTGGAGTATGGCTTTGTGTTGTGCATAGAGAAAATTTTCCATTGAATTATCTCCTCCAGCTGGATTTATAATGGATTCAGATGTCTAAATATGGGGCAGCTTTTGCCACTCTGAGCCTTTAATAATCACCCAGGATGTTTCAAATGGATGTGCAGAGACATTCCAGACACACAAAACCATTAACATTTCTGGTGGTTTGCCTTTTTTGCTGCCTATTAAGAATTATACAGATATTTTGATTCTCCTCAGTTGTTTTGCTGTTGTTCTCGTCAGGAAAATAAAAACTATGGAGTTCGACACCCAGTTATTAGTAGTAGAACAGTTAGAGGGTTTCCTGTAAAGCTAGGCAAAACCGTCAGAATCAGTTGAGGAAGATCACCTTGGAAAACAGATAGAGAAATTTTATATGTGCAGCTTGGAGGACAAAAACCCCCAAATAACCTATAGTGATTTTTTAAAAAATCTATTAATGCAGTAAATTGGGAGGACAAGCTTGAGGTTGAAAATAAAAACGTTACTTAGGTATTTAATGTAAAAATTCTAGGTCAACAGAAGGCATTGCATTGCATTCTGGCCCTGTTTCCATGGACTTTTTCATAGGATTGAAGTGAGAAATGATGAATAAAGTCTGGATTTGTAGTAAAGGGAGTCATCGTGGAGTGAAAAAGTCTATGCCAATCTAAGACACATAAAAGTGCCAGACATGTAAACTTATTTGAAGAGGATAAAGGAAAACATTTCATGATGCTGTTTTCTGGGGCTGAATAGCCTGAGTTTATCAGAACAATTTTTCCAACACTATTTGCCCACAGGAAGGTCTAAATGGTACTTTTCTGAAAAGAGTATCTTTTAAAAAGAGCTTCTTGCTCATCCTTATATCAGAATGAAGCCTATTGGGGCCGGCCCGGTGGTGCACCGGTTAAGTGCACTCGTTCCGCTTTGGGTTTGCTGGTTCAGATCCCGGGTGCAGACATGGCACTGCTCATCAAGCCATGCTGTGGCGGGCATCCCACATAGAAAGTAGAGGAAGATGGGCACGGATGTTAGCTCGGGGCCAGTCTTCTTCAGCAAAAAGAGGAGGATTGGCAGATGTTAGCTCAGGGCTGATCTTCCTCAAAAAAAAAAAAAAAAAGAATGCAGCCTACCAATACTCTAATTTTGCCAGCCTGTATATATGAGTGGATTCCTGGAGCACAAGAGAACCCGAGTCGTAAGTGTATGCTCTGTTCGAGAGTTCTAGTGTGTACCTCTCCAGGCTACCAAGTTCCCTGTGTCACAGCTTTCTCCCGAAGGTGGAGATTGAACACGATACCAGGATAAAGGTGGCTCCTTCTGGGAGATAGATACACCAAGAACAGTTTTGGGTGTATGCTTACCTTCCCACCTTTCTTTTTACTTTCTCTTCTTAAACTGCTCAGAGATAGGCCTTCATGAAGTTCCTGATTGTTTTAATTTTAAAATAAAAAATTAGAATTTATGGGAATATTTAGATAAACAGTAAGAACTTTTATTATATGGGTCTGATAATTGTGTGGTGTTTTTTCTCCCCCAGGAATGCTGTCTCTGCAATTTGAGAGGGGGTGCTCTTAAGGAAACTAAGAACAATAAGTAAGTAACGTTTTGTCTTGAATTTCATTGTTTCCTTCTCCTCTCTAGAACCTTGAACCTCTGGATGACAGTTTGCTTGACCTCTCTTCATTGTGCACATTGTTCCAAAGCATTTACTGTCCAGATCTGAGGCTGGGATTCTGTGCATGTCTTCAGCGACCATTACTGACAGCACATTCACCTCCGCTGGATGACGGTGTTCTACGTCTTGCTTCTGTTCTGTCTTTGACACCATGAAGAATAACCCGCTTTTACTAATGGAGTTTTTTAAATGAGGCAACGCATATCATCTAGGTGCCATTGGACTCCTAGTGTTTAATGTGATGAATCCTATTAGTCTAATAAAAACAGAATATGCCTGAAAACATTGAATTCTGCTATCTTCAGATAAATAAAGTCAATCATAGTCATAACATTAAAATAGAACCTTTACTTTTAACACTGGTAAATTAAGAAGAAATGTGTGTGTACTAAAATAGAAACACAGGGAGAAAACATTGATTTTCAGGGGACCATTGGAGAATATGAAGAGAGTCTTGAAAGAGAATCAAAAGTGAACATAAAAGAAAAATAATCTGGTTTTTTGTGGCAGATGTTGAAATATATTTTTTGTGTGAATTTTATTTTCATGCCCCGATTTTAATATTTAAAATGGGGCCAAAGCACCTTAGAGGTCCCTTTGGAAATAGAAGCATGCAGAAATGGTTTAGGCAGGAGTTATAAGCTCGCACTTGAGGGCCCAGATCCAGCTCCAAGATATGTTTTATTTGACTGACATGCTGTTTTATAAATTTGATCCAAATTTTGAAAGTTGAGAGATTTTATGTAAAAATCCAGATTTTCATCTTTACTTGAAAAATGATTGTGTATCTCTATATGGCAATAATAAGTTGGGATGAGAACTGACCTAAATGGGGCAGACGCTCCCCAGATTACCATGATTTACCAGTTTGTGGCCCCACGGGCGCTAGACTTGGGACCCGTGGTATACTATAATGATGGAGTTAGCATAATTATGTGCATGTGCACATGTTTCTGGTTGCATATAAGGAAAAGTAAAGGCATTTATCATTCCTACGTTGATAAAGTTTAGTCTAACAAACTGTATTTTTGCTTAATTTCAGATCTTCATCTTTCACAGTCTTAGTTAATGTGATTGGCACTATACTAAAAAGTGTTGACTGGTTCTAGGATGCTGCATAGGTCATGCCGACTGTGAGATGATTTAAGTGGTTCCTATGAAGTCAGAGATGATAAGAACGTCTCTTCCTATCTTAAGCTAGAACAAAAAGCGATAGTGTTTGCTATAGAATTATAGTATTTATTTAGATCTTAAAGAATGCCCTGATGGGGTTGACACTTGTCTTCTCTTCCTGTGGTCTTTAAAAGGCAGGATGGAATCTTATGTTGTTTGAGTGAAATAAATATGCTTTCACTTAAAAATAGATTGATGGATTTGATAATTCTTTCAAGATCTCTTTGAACCTCAAGAGTCTTTATATTTATTTGGGGAATAACATTTATGAGAAACTTAATAGTGCTAATGGGAACATTGTTATTTTTCTGAAGTAATTCAGAATTTGAAAGGAGATATGCTAGGTTTTAAGTAGGAAACAAGGAAACAAGCTAAAGTTCATTTCTCCTTATCTCTAGGTTCCTTTGATTATAGTAGGATTGCAATGAGAAACAATTTAATTAAAGACTTAATCAGCATTAATTCTTTTAGAAAACTTTTGGTGTTTGTTCTAGTTTGCTTAATGACATTTGTATTATGTAAAAAGATTATATGCTATACGCAGTTCATACCTTTTATTAATTGAACTAATCTTTTGCCACATGTTAATTCGCTGAAGTGTATTAAACACCTCTATATTTCAGTATCAAATGGAATAGCAAATTCCATTCCTGCATTTCAGTATTTTGCAGAGCAAGTGTAGGAAAATATATGTATATTGTTAAGACCGAGTCTTTGGTCTTCACCGAGTTCTTCATGTCACAGTGGTGGGCGGGTGTGGTACTGAAGCTGTCGAGTTATCATCGCATAGGTTTAAAATTCAAAGTGTGTTTGTGATGGATTTAGGCTTCTGGCTTTCTTTGGCATCTGTGTGCTTCCCATCTGTGAGAACTGCCATCGCCTGGTTGGAGTACGAGGTACGTAAGTTTAGGGAACGTTTGTTGACGTTTAATGTCTCCTTTCCTGTAGGTGGGCCCATGTCATGTGTGCCGTTGCAGTCCCAGAAGTTCGATTCACTAATGTCCCAGAAAGGACACAGATAGATGTAGGCAGAATACCTTTACAGAGGTTAAAATTGGTGAGTGGCAAAGCTTCTTTTTTACCTCATAAATGAGTGTGAATTTCGTCTGAATATTTCCATTGATGCACACATTCCCAAGATAATTTTTCTCTTAGCTTCATTTTACTGTTCTACCCCTTTTATTCCCTTTAGCTTCAATTTACTTATCTGTACATATTCTTTTTTTGTTGTATTGTAAGTATGCTTATAACCTTCCTCAAATTATGTTTGAAATGAAGCAAAGGAATAGTACTACATTTCCTGGATTAATGTGAATTTTCAAACTATAGGCTTTCTGGTGAGTTTCGTTAGTAATGGACCTGAGCTATCCAAGTATCTCTATTTAAATTGTTTAGTTTTTCTCTCTCGCCTGTCTTTGGTTGGTCTTGACTTGGCAAAATGCGTCTAACCTGATTTTATTATCTCTTCACCCAGAAGAGACTTTCAGAGAAATACAAAAACTTTTATATTACCAAGAAATTTTCTCACTTACAAATAGATACAAGTCATTTAATTTGCCAAACTCTCTGAGTTTCTTCTGACCTGTTTAGAAACTTTCATAAAAACCTTCCTGCTGGTTCTCTTTGTTAAGAATATTTTTCATTGACAAGACAGGACTTTAATATCCTCAACATTGAAGTAACCTTGGAGTTCTGTTAAATTGTGAGACAACAGATCATTAGTTTAGACCCTTATATTTCATATTTAATGAGAATCTTTCCTAAAGTTAAATTTCATGACCGTAAAATACTGGAGCGTGTCTTACATGTGGACTTAATACCCTAGAATTTCTTCAGTCTTTGTTATTCTTTCCACTATAGAATATTCCAGGCATTGTAGCTGTCATTCTACCCAACTGTTACTTGTTTTGTTACTTCCCCCGTGGGGAGCTGGGTGTACTATCTCTGCACCTCTGTCTCAGGCACTTAGAATCTAGTCTACTGCCTTTTGTTCTCAGAGAAGGGAAAGTGAACACTATTATTTCCCATTATGGCACCGTTGAGAATTTCACATTGCTGGAAATTATGTGGCCCTTTAAGGACCTGATGATTGCTGTTGGCAGATACAAGTGGTGGGACCAGGATACTCAGGCTGTAGTAATGGAAGTTTTGTGAATGAGGTGGAAATGAATGGGCCATTTAAATGGGCTTGTAGTCACTATCAGAAGAGATTAAAATTCTTTAGCTCCTGGACTTTCACAGGAAAGTTTGAAATCTCATATCTTGGTCACCAATTTAAAAAAAAAACGCCAATAAGAAACGAACAAAAACCATTTGACAGAATTAAGACAATAAGGCAGGATATAAAAAAAATGTTGAGTTCACCACGTGTTAAAGAATTTAATGTTTAGTGTGACAGATATTAACAGTTTTAATATTTTTCTGATTTATAAGTAATAAGTATTTGCAAAAATTAAAATACCACATTTAACAATCACCTTTGGTTCTGTCTGAAAGATGACTTCTGTTAGCAGTTTAATGCCCCTCAGAATGAGTAGTCATTACTCTTGCTGCTTATCTTTATATTGGACCTGTATCCTGGCTGCTCTTGTCCATGAATGCTTCCTTAATGATGTATCGTTACCCACACCTGTCCCAAAGGGGTTTTATAGGAAGAGCAGAGAGGAACAACATGGATCATTTCAGTGCCTTTCAGCAAATTATAACTAGAAATCTGAAATCTGATGATTGTGGCTGAAAGTGGCAACGCTTATTGTTTTCTTCACAATTCTGTGTCTCACTTTGATTGTGTATATCACATCTTCCTTATGGAATGATTGGTACCTTTAGAAGAATATGTCTTGACTGAGTTTAAGATCAGCTAAGGTCGGTTTCAGATGACAATGTAGAGCAACTTATTAACATGCAGATGTCCACAACACATATTTAGGTGAAAATAGCATGCTGTAGATCAGATTTTTTTCTGTTTTTGATACAATTTATATGTATGGATAGTTTCTTGGAATGCTATTTATCAAAATGCTCCGAGTGGTTACCTCAAGTGGGAAAATACAAGGAGAAACTTTGTTTCAGGGGAAAAAACCCACACAAAAATGCTGTAATAGTTTGAAAGGGGGCAACAGCCGGAAGTCTGGATGACTTTTTCACCAAGAATCCTCAAGATAGCACCGTCACCCTGATGAATTTCCTATACGGTAGTGTCTGGGTCCCAGTCTTGCTCAGTGTCCCTTGGTGATTAGACTCAGACAGGCTTTGAATAACAAGATTTACAAATGATCACTTGTGTGTAGGGTGGAATGCACTAAGTAAATATTTCCTAAGTAAATATTTATGGAATGAATAAAAGGCATCAAATTATTTATTATTTGTGCTTCTGGCTTAAAATTTTTGTGGCTGAAGGGTTTGATCAGACAATGCTGAATGGCTTGTGCCTTTTTACAGTTTCTCCCTTAAAAGTCGTGGTGGTAACTTCCTGCTCACCCCTCTGCATGCTACCCTAAAGCGAGACATTGGTCTCCTTATTGGCATCACAGGGGAGCTGTGGTTAGGGCATGTAGACTAGCAGTGCTTCAGATAGCCTACGGAGCACGGATGCAGCACTTGCTCTGGTGTCTGAGAGTTCTGATCTTGGAACCTCTGGTCAGTTGGGGATTGAAAACTGGAGTGACCTGATGTAGGTTGGACAAACTGCTCATCCATGAAGCAGCAGCAAGGGGGACCCACTGCCCACTAGGTGGTGCTGCTGCACCAGTTTCTCATCCCATTGCCCTTAACTCACCTCCCTCAGCAAGTGCCTACTCATAGCCCTGCCCACACTTGTAGAAGGGGGTGTGTGTGAGTGTAAGTGTGAGTGAGTGTAAGAGTGTGTGTGTGTTATGATGCGTGCTGGGCTGCTGTAGCCCAAGGGATGGCAGAGGGGCAGGGAAGAGCTGCTTGCTGTGTATTCAAAGCGCTGAATTCCAGAGGGCAGTTTTTCAGTTCAGTTTTTTATTTAGCCATATAAAAAGAGCTGCTTTCCCTTGGGGCAAGTTAGTGTTTTTCTGTATAAGTAATAAGCAACACGAGTAACAGCTAGTAACTGCAAGAGGCTTAAAGAAAGGCTGATGGCAAACATGAGTTTAAAATGTCTTCTGAAGTACAAAAGCTGTATATAAAAAATGCTCATTATTATTAGCAGTCTTTCTAGAATAGGGAATACTGGAGTTTATGCGGAAGTGTTTGAATATTTTGGTAATACTGTTGCTGGCCTTTTATTCATTCATCGGTTCAACTTGCAGCTTTTGAAATGCCCATCTATACAATTATTTGTGTAGAAAGATTTTTGTAGAGGATGTAAGAAAGGATTTGTTTACTTTAGCAGATTTTCTCTCTTACTTACAATGACCATTTCAAAAGGAGAGACAGCAAATGGAAAACAGCCCTTTCAGTACACTCCAGTGGATTAGGTTGATCCTAAAACGGTGTGTGCTTTATGAAGAACCTTTATCTCAATCAGCCACCTGGTCTGGTAATATCACAGGTGTGGCTTCTTTCTACTCATCAGATAATTAAATAGACAACAGTGATGACACTAGATTTATTTTCAAGACATATTTTATGTGGCTGATAATTTAAAATACTTCTTAAATTTTATTAATTTTTTAAACTAAAAAAATTTTATTGCAAAAATATATTTGGCTTTAGTGGTCTTTTTCCAATTAGTTCTTTCTCTCCTTTCTTTAGCAATATTTAGCTTTTGTGTAGAGTAATTATCTCAGGGGTTATTAAAGTAATTGCTGCCTCATCTAAAAAATGCTACCGGTTACTATCTAAAAGCACCAGGTTATTAAGCAGAGCCATCCTTTTATAGGGAAGAAATGGCTGAAATAACTTTATATCCAAAGTCATAGCCAAAACGGAGAACCATTTTCTCTGTCAGCCAAAGCATTCTTCTGATTATTAGTGCAGATTCTAGATTACTTAGTATTTTTCTTACCTACTTTTTTAGAATGAATTCCTTTGCTTCTGAATGACTTTACAGTATGAGAACAGTTATCCTTGTGGCAAGTCCTGTCATCCCCAGCCCCCTCCCCATGTCCTCCAGTACCTTCTCTGCTCATCCAGTGAACATCAGAGCATGGGCCCCTGGTGGGAAGAAGAGCGAGGAGGGTGTGAGGACCTTTCCTTCACCCTCAGGGATAGCCAGTCTAGGCGTTCACCTGGAGTCACAGATGATTGGTATGCCTGAGGACAAAAAGAAAACAATTGCCCCCATGTCGTCTACATTTTAGAATTTACTCAATCATTTCCTTTTCTTACTTCCTTGTGTCTTATTTTCTCTACTAATATGATTGATTGGCCATGGTCATAACTGAATCTCTGAATGAGGAGCAAAAATGAAAACACAAAGGAAGTAGGGTAGTATAAAACACACATGAAGTTAGAATGTCTTTTTTTGGTTTTCACAATAGAAAAAATACAGGAAAAAATGATCAGGAAGAAGAATTAAGGACAGGAATTTACAGGGGACAAACAATGTTTTTGTAGTGAGGTCACACAGAGAACAGCAGTGTCATCTGCTGGAATGATCTTCAGGGACAATATCATCTTTTGGAAGCAGATCAACAAAAAAATCTTTAGATTTGATTATAAAATTTAAGGGAAGAACATTAAAAAAAACCCCAGCAAAATAAATAAAATGGCATGAAGTTCTGGTATTTGTTACATACTTACCATGAATGTCTGTTACATACATTGATCAATTCTTGAAGGCTGAATTAATTAAAGATCTATGGAATTTACATAAATAAAACAGCAAGGAAAGTTTGTGGATTCTAAGAAATCCTGGAAAATTGCAGCAGACCCTCAATGCAACTGTTAGTTTTAAACATTTTTTCTGTTTGGAGAGAAAGTTACATATTAAATTGCATGTATCAAAATAAGTGATGTCTATCTTGATTGCTGTGATTGCGTTAAAAACTTGATGATGTTCCTTCACCACACATCCCTCCTCACGGTCGCATAGCACAGCGCCTTGTTTCTATGTCTGTAGACATTCCTATGATTTTTACATTTGAAATCCTATTTCTGCAACCAAATAGAGGGAGAAATGAATTTTGAAATAATTGAAGTTGCCCCCAGGCATCCAATGACCTCCGATTTGTATTTGGCAAGTGAACCAAACACAGGCACAAGTGTTGTCTGAGTGAAGAACATTATTTTGAAAAGGAATTCACACTGCAGTGATGACTGAGCTACAAGCGTTTCAGTATCTGGCTGAGACCAACTATTCTGCCTGGAAGCCTCTATACACTTTAAAATTTGTACCTGAAGGCAAATAATAGTGAACTTGAAAGCCAAAGATTATAGTTTTGAAAGGTACATCAATTCTGAAAATAGAGTGGTTTCACTGTGGCATTTCTCCTGAAGAGTTGAATCAAGGGGAAAAAATACGTTCAGGCTTCCCATTTCTTAGAAGAAAGCACTTGTTCTCTTGCTAACTGGCTTATGGTATCAGATGTATTGAATACTAAAAGTAGAATTACTGAGAGATGGAGATGGAGTCTGCCTCTTGTGCTGTAAGGTCACGCTAAGTCCTGTTTAGTTAATGTTATAGCCATGCTGGAGAGCAGCTTTGCTTTTTTGCTAGAGGAATCACCGTTGTGTTTGACAGAGCCTGTTAATGCATTTCAGGAAATGTAAAGGCATATCGATTATCTCTTATCACTTTAAAAGAAAAAAGATAGCTTTGTAAAGGCAATCAAAAAAAGTCCTTATGTTCTGCATTAACTTGTGTACTGATTTATTAACATCTTCAGTTATTTTTAAAGACAAAGAGGAATTCTAAGAAAATAGTAACCATTGACAATGATGAGCAAGTTTGTTTAAATGCAATTGAGGAAAAATTTGCTTTTAATAGTGAATTACTGAAGGAGGAGTAAGTGACACTACAAGTGACGTAGTTGTGGTGTGGTATGTAGGGTCCTCTTATTTAATAAGTCCAGTATAAAATTTACAATATCATTAAGAATGTTCCTCAGGATTTCAGCATACATGTGTCCCCAACTTTGTAAGATTTTTAAGTAAGTGTAGTGTAAAAAAAATGTACATTAGTAGCTGTATAGTACTTAGCTGTCAGAATGATTTGCTGCAGGGACTAGATCCTATTGCAAGCTGTCAAATTTGTATATTGCTGTAATACCAAACCATAAAATCTTTTGAGTAAAATGGAAAATGTCAGATAGGCATGACTACAAATAATATACTTTCTGAAGGCTGTAGATGTCTATAGGAGAAAATGTGTAAATGCATGAAATGTTATCTTGTTACTATGGATTTTTCTTTATCTCCTGAAAGAAAACTGTGAGGCAAAAGGAAATTGATTAGAGCCTTTAAATTTTGTTTTGAACTCGTTTTTCCTGAGGACTAATTTTAAAAACATTATTAGACAGATAAGTAGAACTTCAGATAACTCATGATTAAAGAGTTATGTGAGAGAGTAATCATTTTTTAGCTTGGATTGCTGAATGGCCCATTTTTTCTGATCTTGTCTGTGTGAGTAGTGGTTGCTGATGGATCTTTCAATAGAGTGAGTGAGCTAGGGTCGGGGTTCCAGAGATGGGGTCACCCCTTTCGCTCCAACAGTGACCGGGTCAATACCAACACACACGCCAAACCGAGGCAGCTGCTAGGTGGCTGTAAACAATCCGTAGGGTTTGGCTTGGTCAACAGTGATTGACAGCGTAGAGGTTATAGTCTTCGAAAGGTACAGTCATTATTATAAAACAGTGGATTCATTATTTGCTTTTCTAATATTTTATTATAAATTGTTATTTATTCCTTCAGAAGGGTATTTTAAAAATCAATAAAAAAGTTATAAAATGCTTTTTTATAAAGTGAGAATCTTTTCATACTTGTAATTAATTTAACATCAGTCACTGTGGTCTGTTTTAGATGTGTTCCCACGATTTATTGATGTCATTTTCTAACCTAAGCTAAGACACAGGTCCCAGTGCAGTTGTAGCCAGTCACGGTGGGATTTATTGATTGAAATATCAAAGGTTCTCTGCATTCATCTGTGTTACCCTTTAGTTCATGCAACTCTAAGCCTGTTACATTGAGATGGAATGTGCAGGCTCTGGATTAAGACTGTTTGAGGCCTGCGTCCTCCAGTTAGGCAACCTTGGCCATGAGGATTAACTTCTCTGAACTTCATCTATAAACTGAGGGGGTTGGGAGGATGAAATGGGAAAGTGAAGGGCCTGGCATAAAGTTGCATTTAAAGTTGGTCATTGCTTATGGCTAATGATGCACTGCTTGCTGCATAAATCTCTGTAAGCTGCCTTTTGGCCAGTCAGGAACAGAACAGATGAATATTATAAGGAGGAAGTGCATTCCTGGTGCTCTCATTTGTTTATTCATTCGTTTGTTCAATAAATATTTATTTAGGACTTGCTGTATAGTTAGGTGATAGATATTTCCGCTTTTATAGCCATTACAGGATAATGGAATTTATTAAAAATTAGGCAAGCAATTGCAAAGCAATATGAAAAGATCTATTAAAGTAAAAATCCAGAACGCAGTGAGGGACTTTAGTAGACTTGGTATGAGTGTTGGTGATATAGAAGAGTAGAAAAGCTTCGTGGAGGAAGCAGTGCCTAATAATGCCTAAGCTGAGACCTGAAAGATGAGAAGAGCTAGCTGGAGGAGGGATCAGGCGATTGAACAGTACGCTCAGTAGCGTGGAAGTGGGAGAGAGTTGTAAGTTCCGGGGAATGAAATTACAGTAGAGCTGGAGCATGAAGTCTGAAGAGGGAGAGATGAAGCTTGAGAAGAGGGTGCCTCAGGAGATCCAGAACTGTGCTGTCAAGATGGTAGGCACTGCCCACTTACGGCTCTTGAGCACTTGGAATGTGGTTAGTGTTCCCGAAGAACTGAATTTAAATTTTATTTAGTTTTAAATAAGCTTAAAAACTGGAGTGGCATAAACATATGAAACACAACTATATAGTTTTAGTAGGTCTACATTGCGCGTTTCACATTTCAAACAGCCTTGAAAATTTAGCATCCAAATTGAGATGTGCTGTAAGTGTAAATACATAGCAGATTTCAATGACAGTATGAAAAAAGAACGTAAAATATCTCAATTTTTATATTGGTTACATGTCAAAATGATAATATTTTGGATTTGTTGGGTTAAATAAGATATATTATTAAAATTACCTGTTTCTTTTTTGTTGTGATAAAATATACTTAACATAAAATTTTCATTTTAATCATTTTTAGGTGTATAGTTCAGTGGTAAATTCTCATTGTTGTGCAACCATCACACCCCTCTATCTCCAGAACTTTTCATCTTTCTAAACTGAAACTCTATACTCAATGAACAATAACTCCTCCTTCTCCCCTCCCTCACCTGTTTTTCAATGTCGTTCCTAAAAAATTAAAAATTGCGTAGGTGGCTCCCATTCTGTTTCTACTGGACAGTGCTGTTCTAGAGGATTTTGTAGTCTCCTGAACACTCTGAAGAACCTTTAATGCCTATTAAGAAATGGAATAGTATGATCAGATCAGAAGGATATTCTGCTTCTGCTGGGGAGAATGTATTTGAGGAAGCAGGACTGGAGGCATAGAGGCCAGTTTCAATAATTATGTGAAAGATGATTTTGGCGTAACCTTGGGGATGACTAGAAGTGAACTGATCAGAGGCGGGGTTGCCTCAGACTGGGTGTGGACAAAGCTAGGATTCTGGCATAAGCAGCTGGGAGAGTGGTCATGCCATGCACAGGGCTTGTCAACACTGGAAGGGGCACGGCGTTTAGGGGGAAGTCCATTTAGGACATACTTAATTTGAGGTCCTTGTAGTCCTTCTGGAAGTAGCCAGAGAGAGCTGTGCCAGAATTGTATTTCTCATGGGTATGTAGCTATTTAATGTCTTGCTCCTAGATTGTTAGGGCTGGAGGAATGTTATGTTCTGTGACTATTACTGGTCAGTAATTCAGGCGCAGTGAACAACTGCCACTGTGCTTTGTCTGGATGTGAATTTGCTTTGTGGTAATATTGTATCTGCCGCTCCATACTCTTTTTGGAGTGTAACCATCAGGTAAGATAATGTCAGCCCTCGAACTTTCATTTATGTTCTCTGTTAGAGCAAAGGAAATGAAATGCATTGAAAATGAAAACAAGACCTATAGAAATGAGATACTTTGATTTGCAAAAAGAAGAGCAAAAAGGGAAGTCCAGTGTTACCAAGAAAGACAAATGTGTCCTGCAATCAATAAAAACATAGCCTACACTGGGATATTGCTGCCAAGCTGTGTGGCCACATATGAAAGGGGATTTGCAATAAGAATCACACAGGATTGCAGAAACCCATGGAAAGGTATTCTGAATTGCTTTTCGTTTTGTTTTAATTTCAGTTTAAAATCATCTTTTCACTAATAGTTTTCGAGATAAAACTGCCTTTAGGATAAAATTTGTCATAGATTTTTTTCATGTTTAGAATACAAAATATGTTTCATCTTCTTTAGAAACAAAATATTTTAATTAAATAAATGGAAGAAGTAGTCAAATAAATTGACCATTATTCATTACAGGAATAGTGCTTAAAGTTAATTTAAACTTTCAGAATTGTTTTCCTAGAGCCATCTGTTGCTCATAATTGATTTGAAAATTCATCCGTTTTAAATGCTTATTTTCTTTGGACAAAACAAGAAAATATTGTGAAATCTTTTCAGTAAATAGCAGATATTTTTCAGTAAAAAGAATCATGACATCCTGGCAAAGGTATAATTTTAATAGACTAATGAACTTTCTGACCAGAGCCGACTAAGCCTCGTCTGATTTTTACAATGATAAATTGACTATGTCAAAATTCGCAATCGAGTCTGGTGAAATATTTTACTATGAAAGTTTAATTCTCATTTTTTATTTATGAAGGCAGTGGTAGTGTCACATCAGCTTATAATATGCTGGCCATTTGGTATGATTTATTTCAATGAGTGTCACTTGTTGATGTGCTTAGTGATTGTTGACCCATATTTAATTCTAAAAACTCTAAGTGGTGGGAAATGTAATAACTCAGCCACTGTAGTTTATAAAAAACCAAAAAAACGAGTCACGATCCACACATCTTTTCAGTTGTCTTTTCCTCGCTTTAGTGATGTCCCAGCTTTATATTTGATAACGGTTGATTTGGGGCAATGGAAGAGTAACAGCTTCCTTTACTGTTGTGGGGCTGTGCTTAGAATAATTCTACCACAAAGCATATATTTAAAATGTAATAAGATCATCTTTCATTACATAATTTGAGAATTCCAGCTTGTCATCATTTTAAAGGTTTTGAAGAAATTGTGGAATAAAGAACATTTCTTTCATTTATCAGTCTTTTATTCAATAAACACTTAATGAAGCTGACCATAGTGTTTGGTGCTCGGTGACAGAGGTGTGAGATGGACAGGGTCCTTCCAGTCATGGGTTTCATATTCTGGAAGGATTTAGATAATGAACTTCCAAGGATGTAATTTGTTCTTTTGGTAGTTTTGGGAGGCAGAAGGGAAGGCCTAGATTTTTGCGTTCTTCTAAGGCCTTTCTTTACAGAGAGATTTAATAAGCATTTCTGTTTCCTAATATCAGGATATTTATCTAATGTAGATAATTTCTAACAAATATGTAGAAATATTGAAAGTATTCATTTTTCAGATATTATGAAATTAATTTGAGATCATTTTAGAAATAATAAACATCTTTAAAAACATAATTTTTAAATGGTGGTATATTGTTAACATAAAATTTCAAATTATTCATAGCTCACAACCAAATGAAATATCTTAAGAATAATGAGACATTCATAATGTGAAACATTATTCGTAATATGTACTGTTTCAAATACCACAGTATCTTGGAGCTTTTTTTTTTTTTAAAAAGAATGGAGGGATTATGTTGTTGTCACTTCTTTTATGGTACACAGTAAGAGGCCTCAATTCAGTACTGCTGCAGAAATTTGCTTTACAATTTCTCTAGGAAGAGGCCATCCGGAGATAATTATCCTGTGGTATTATCCCTTTCTTATGTTTCTCAAAGCAATTCATAAATATTTTTCAAATAATAATGTGACCATTACAGAACATTTTAGTTGGCAGGTCAACTTAGAACTGAGAGGGAGATCAGTGGCCACATGTTTTTAGAAACGACAAGAAAATTTAACTACTTCTAACTCTTAGGTACCATTTCTCTAAGAATCCTTTTTCATAACTAGAAAATAAAGAAGCCAGCAACATGGAAATCACTCCTTTTCCTGGCAAGCCCAGCAGTTAATATATGTGCGTTTTCAGGCCTCTCAATTTGACAGGGGCAGTCACCATTTAATTTCCGAATTCCATTTGTCTTAGTGATGGCCGCAGAGCTGTTGAGTCTCCTTTTCCCGTCTGTGGCAGTGTGACTGTTTCTGTGCTCCTTGCCTCACGCTGATTTGGGGAGCCCTGCCCCACGGCTCTGGCACATAACACTGCCTCAATGTACATTCTCCTTAGATAAGGCATGACAGCCTTTTAACCTCGGCTTGCTGTGCACGCAGAGGGTGACAGCCCACCTGCACTGGGGAAAGCAAACAAGCAAGCGTGATGTGTTCATCCTTAATCACGTTCTATTTCTCCCAGAGACGCTCCAAGAAAATGACAGGCCAAGCTCAGAGTTCAGGTTATCAGCCCAAGACACGTGAGGCGCAGGGCATCTCCACAGCAGATAGCGCTAAATTGTGCTATTGAACTTTGACTTGTTTATTTAATGTTAGAATTTTAATATATGAATCCTATAAGGCTCTTGGTCCTTAGTTTTAACTTTTATTTTCAAAGATGTACTGTTTTAGTTATAAAAGTAGTGTGGTTGTCGTCAAATTTTTTTAAAAAACCAAACTGTATAAAATACAAAATGAGTCATTTCAGCTCCATGCCACTCAACAAAAGTGATCACATTTAACATATTGGAGTAATGATTCTTGACTTTTTTCTGTGGAGAAGATAGCGTGGAAGGATACAGCATTTTATCATCCAGTGTTATAATTGTGTTTCAGGAGCGTACTATATACGTATGATACTCAGACACAGCTGCATAAGTCTGTTTTATAAAAATGTCAGGCTTCTCCTGAAGGTGGTTGTGTTTTTCCTTTCCTTTGGTCTTACTGTGAACGTACTAGCGTTCATAGCATTTCACATACTTTTGCTTATCTCACTCAGGAATTTTTCAGGCTGACTTTTACAGTTTTCTTTAATAGAATTTAATCACCCGAATGGCACTGAAGGTAGTGCTGTGAGTAGTCCTCAGGTGTACCATTCGCTGCGAGTGTAAACGCATTCGAATGTAATAATAAAGCATGTACGCTTTGGGGCCTGACAGCTTGGGTTCACATCTCAGCTCTGCCACATACCAATTATTTGAGAATCTGTCATCCTCCTTGGAAGTCTGTCCTTGATTTTCATGACAGCTCTCTGTTGGTAACCCTTCTCTCTTTGGCCACACGGTCTCAGATTTCTTTGCAGGTTCCTCTTCGTCTGTCTCTCTCTTGAATGTTTGTATTCCCCCAGTTTCTATCTGAAGCTCCTTTTTTCATCCTTTACCTCCTCAGTAAGAATTTGTAAAATTGGAATCAGAACAACAGTACCTTCTATGGTTGTTGTGAGTCTAAGATAAGCCGTGTAGAGTACCTCATCCAGTGCCTGGCTGTAAGTGCTTAATACATGTTCCTTCTTGTTGTTATTATGGTTATATTACATTAGTAATGCCATTACAATAACCAAATGGTATTAAAAGAACATAATAATGTATAGATGGCCTGCAATTTATAAATAAATGATATTAAATTTTTAAGTTTACTTTTATTACTTGGAACACATTTTCTCATACATAAAATATTAAAAATTAAGTACCAGCAAAGATTGCAAATGTTTATTTAACTTTAAAAAAACACTGTTGACTTTTAAGCGATTACAGATTCACAGGAAGTTGTGAAGATAGTGTAGTGAGTCTGCGTGCCCTCCTTCAGCCAGTGTCCCCCTTTGGTTATGTCTTCAGAACTAGAGTACAGTATCAAAACAGGAAACTGACATCAATGCAATATGTGTGCATAGTTGTGTGTAATTTTATCACGTTTACAGCTGTAATTTTGTCACAAGGAAATGTAAGTTTGTGTAAATGGTTAAAAGAAAGGTAAAACAAAAATAATAGCAATGATTGTGGTTTATAGCATATGTAAAAGTAAAAAGAACTTTTGACACTTCACATTAAACAACCCTATAAAAATTGTGCAAAAATTTGGTCTTTACACTTCACCAGAGGACAAATATGGATAGCACCTAAGCACATGACAGGATGCTTAATGTCATATCCATTAGGTAAAGCAAGTAACACCACAATGCAGTGTGACTGCTTATCTATGGAATAGTTCAAATCAATATAACTGGCAATACCAAGTAGTGATGCCGATGTGGAACAACTGGAATTCTCCTACTTTGCTGGTGGGAATGCAGAAGGGTACTGCCGCATTGGAAAACGGCCTGGCAGTTTCTTATCAAATTCAACACACACTTTATCATGCCACCCAGCAATCCCACTCCTAGAAATTTACCTGAGAGAAATTAAAATTTATGTTCGCACAGAAACCTGTAAGTGATATTTATAGTGGCTTTATGCATAATGACCAAAACCTGGAAACAACTCATTGTTTTTCAACTGGTGAATGAATTAACACACCCAGGTACCACCCACAGAATGTACTACTACTCAGCAGCACTAAGAAGGAACAAGTTGCTGATGCCATCAACATGTGTGAATCTTAAATGCATCATGCTAAGTGAAAGACACCTGACTCCAGAGGCTCCATTCTGTAGAATTCTCTTCATATTACATTCTGGAAAAAACCAAACCTATGAGGATAGAACCAGATTAGTGCCAGGGACTGTGCATGTGTGGAGTGGGTGACTACAGAGGGACACAAGGGGAATTGTTTGTGCTGGTGGAACTGTGTATATCTTGATTGTGGTGGGGCTTGCATGACTGCATTCTTTTGTCGAAATTTATACAAATATACACCTTTAAGGGTGAATTTCACTACATGTTAATTACATTGCAATTAAAAAGTATAAAACCATAGTTTTAATGTTACTAGATTGACAATAGAAATGACTAACAATACTACCCATAGCTCAGTGGGATAGGTAGAAGGAAAACGTGGCAAAGAAAGAGAGGAGAGGAAGTGAAAGCAAAGACTGTAGATGACAGTAGAAAGGGAAATGTTTTGGGAAGTGAGAGCTACAGGCCATGACTACCCACATCCCACTCCACACTCAGTGTTTACTCTCCTTCCGGACAACATTGGACTTTTGTGGGTGGAATCTTCTGCTCAGAAGGCTTTTTGCATAAATGTCCCTCCTTTCAGAAAGTTCTGAACTCAGATAGCTATTTCCATAGCTAAAATCCTTCTTCTCTGTAAAGTGATCTACACTACAGTACGCTGAATCATTCCTAAGAAATCATTCCTAAGAAAGGTATTGATTTTGGTTTCTACGGCTTCATCATCATAATCATTATCTCATTGAGGATTAAATGAGATATTATGTTAGCACAATGGCTGGCACCTAGTAAGTTTCAATAATTAACTGTCGTGAAGTGATGTCAACTCTCATCTAATAGATTAGAAATCAGAGGTTTAAAGCAGTTATGTTATATAGATAATAATTGAAGAGCTGTGTTAAACCTGACCGCCTGACAGAAAGCCCATACTCTGCTGCTAGGCTATACTCACCTTTAAGTTAGGTAGCTTTCTGATCGTCTCAAAGGCTAAAAACAAACACTGATGTGCAGAAGTTAATTGTTTCCAGTATTTTCCATGAAAATGATCATTGCAGTTCAGGTATGCTACCTGGTTTTTGTTTTGTTTTGTTTTCTATTTCAGAGGACTTTAAATATGTGCAGTACTGTAAAACGATATCTTCATTATTTAAGACCTTGGGAGAAATAGGTTGCAAGAAAATGGGGGCAGTATTCTTAAATTAAGTTTAAAAATATTCTCACATAGTGTCATTAGCCTTGCAGGACACGTCAAACTTTAGTTCACTCTTGCCTGGTGTCAGATCTGCTGGAATGCTTTGACAAACAGTTGGTATGTCAGAGGAAGCTAAAACCCTCAGAGAGGTGCATAGAGACACGTAAATCTCTCGTCTAAATAAACTCCACTAGTGGCAGGTGTCTCAGAACTCTAACTCACGGTGATGTGGGCAGGTGGGTTTTGTTAACCAGAAACAGCATTTTAACATTGACAGCTTTAAAAAAGACAGTTCTAGTTAGGAATTTGCTATCTGGAGAACTGCAAACTAATCTTGCCTTCAAATGAAAAGATTGTAGTACAGCTCACTTTATAGAGAAGAGAAAGATGTCATTATTGGTTTTGTTTCCTAACATCTGAATCTTTTAAGTGTATAAGCAATTTTTATATAAGCTATTCTTGAAACTTGACCAGAATGAAAACATTGGTTATAAAAATTTATGTACAATTAAGATTTGACTACTTAATTGTTATGCTTGTGAGCAAGTCTTAGTAAAGTCTGCATTATTTCCTTTACATTTTAAAAAAACACAGATACTTTTGAAGTATTCCAGGTACTGTATTAAAATCAACATTAGCATTTCACCTATCCACCCTTTGCAGCTTTAATTATTTGAGAGTAACCCTAAAAGGCCAGATCATTGTAGTTGGTAGTTTTGCTAATAAGCCTTCTGTGGCTGCTGTATAAGGTATTAACAAGTGAGCCCAGCTGACCATCCAGGGTAGACATGTGGACACACCCTTCTTGCCTCTGTATGTCAGAATACATGTTTTATGTGAAAAGGTGTGTGCTCTATGCATTGTCATGAATTTGGGGGTTTGCAGAGGTCTCAGGACATCTGACAAAACCTTCTACCATATATGGTCAATGGATGATTTCCATCCTTGAGAATGGTGGTCTCCTTCGTTTGTATATATGAGCAAAATAAGGGATATGAAACAATTTTCTCCCCAAGTGGACCCTGGAGCAAAGCACCCCAGCTGTGATGGTGGGCATGATATGCAATTAATAGACTGTCAGCGAAACAATTTCACATTCAGGTGTTTTGTTCGTGTCCCCCTAAACAGATCCGAGAGCTTAATACCTCTTGAATGTAGTAAATTAGTTAAAAGTTTTACTGTGTATGCTGAGTTTTTAATGTTTTTTTTAAAAAAAAAATCAACTGGCCTGTTTAGTCACTTTGACCTTGCTTTTCCAGGACAAGCTAGCTGGTGGAGAAAAGAGAGACACCGCTTCTCTTCGACATTTCCCCTTCTCTGGGACATTTTACTTAGTCATTTTGAAAGATTTTTATTTGGAGGATAAGATAAATCTTGGGTGCAATGATTTGTCTTGTTATTCTTAAAACAAGTCAACCCTCACTTGTCCCCACTCATGGGAAGGAGCAGAAGTCACACAGCTTGTGGGAGAGAACTAACCTTGGTCACAGGTGTGCCCCGCACTGGGTGCTGTGCCCCGGCCATTACGGGCATCACCCTAGGGTCCTCAGCAGTTCAGTATGCATTCGATGTTTCAGTCACCTCTTTGCCAGGCCTGTTCTAGGCACCCTACTGTAGTGAAATAACAGTGGAAACAGCCAAAAATATGTGTTCTTGCTCTCAGGGTGTTTTATGCCAGGATTATTCCCACTCTTTTTTTACTACAGACTCAGATGATTTTAAGGAAATTTAGATATATGATAATCCATTGAAGATATACATATGGAAAGTGGTTGAGCTAGCATTAAATTGATCTGTATCACGCTAAAGCCCTTCCTGTTTGCACTAAAATTCATTGATATCTGGCATATTGGACTTTTGAAACTTAGGATATGTTGAATTTTTTAGGGTAGACTAGGAATCTGGACACAGAACACCACCACAATAATAATGAAGGCTCACTGAAAGCTGCGGTTCAGTAGGAACTGGGAAGTTGCATTGGCACTGCCCCACCCCCATCTTTTTTAAGATACTGTTTCTCGTCCTAGATGGGAATAGCCAGCATCATCTCTAGGGTGGAGACATACCAGTCTGAGCTCCTGCTTGAGTCAATCCACGGATTTTTCCTAAGATAATATATCACTTAGCGCTTTCCCCCGGAACCTTAGCACTTCGTCTGCATTTTAAGTTTTGTTTGTTGACCTAATTTGTGGGTAAAGCTACTTCTTTTGACTAGTGTACTTTCCATATCCTGGAATCTCTCTTTCCTTTTGTAATTGAGTCCAACACATATCTTATCACAGCTTCAGAAATAGTGATTGGAATCAAAATCTTCCCAAGGTGCAATGAGTTAGTGGTTTTGGTATGTCCAGGGTCACCTTCTGTAGCATGGAGGCATTTTAATAGGAGTCTCAGGAGTCAAGCTGTTAATCCTGCAGCACATTGTAGGTCCAGAGACTTGTTCCCTGGGGAATCCACTTTGTGTCTCTCAGCCTGAATCCTGCCCTCCTGCAGCACATCAAAGCAACTGAACATATTTTGAGTTTTGGTGAAACTATCACTCATTCATCAGAGTTCTGTCTGGGTGATATATATATTTGAAAACAGATGTGGAAACTGAGCCGACAGATGTTGAGAATGGGCCTGTTGTTGAAGCTCATGTTGTCACACATGCTGTAGGAAGACAGGTCATTAGCATTCAGAATGGAACACCTACAATCTGTGAATTAAAGATGATGTTTGCTGGCTCTTGGATTAGTCTTTGCAGTTTGATTTGTGTTGCTTTGGAGGTAATTAAAAGTTGTCCCCTCCCCCACTCCCACTTCATGCATGCTGGGAAAAAAGTACATATGAAATAGGATAGCTTACTACATTTTAGTGGTTGGTAAGATATACTAATGTATTTGTGTTGAAAGTTCTTTTTAATTTTGGCTGGTCTGCGCTGGGCATTATCTAGGTAAATCCTGTAAACAACTCTTTGAGGTCGATATCATTATTCCCATTTTACTTTTGGTAAAACTGAGGCCAGCAGGTCAGTAATTCGAGCTGGTGCATTCACTAAGCAGTGGAACTCTTCACTCTCAACCACTGTGCTGCCTCTACTGCCTCCCGAGTGTGGTGCAGTCAAGCACAGAAGGGAGAAATCGAGGCTCTGTGACTCACAGGAACACCTTTAAACTGTCTCAGGACGCCTGAGTCTCTCATTACAGTGTCCCGGGCCCCAGTGGTATAAGAGTCAGCCCAGCAAGGCATATGGCACGTGGTCCACGTTTTCAGCCTGCCAGACCAGTCAGCCTAGGAGAAAAGCGTCTGCGCTCCTGTTCCTTTCTGTGTCTTGGTCAGGTACCAGCCGGAGCCATGGCAGGAAGCTCATGGCCACGCTCTCACCTTGGGTGTCTCAGCTTCCTTGGCCAGCAGATACTTGGACTCTGGGCTCAGAGACCTCTGCTTTCCCCCTGTGAGCATCTTTGGTACAATTAAAGGAAAAAAAACATTCTGCAATATGTCTGTTTAGTTCACATCACTAATAATTTTTCCTAAACCACGTTTCTTTGAGAAGAAATACCCTCTGTGCATTAACCTCTACAAGAGTGACTTTGGGCATCTTCTCTCTAGAGCAGTTTTCACCTCTGTAAAATGCGCTAGTGCTTAGCACATTAGAATCTGTGATCCTGTACGTTTTCTAATGCTTTATATGTCAGTGATTCTCAAACTGGAGTCTGTGTACCCTAGGATTATGTGATGACTGTCTTAAAGGGACAATGCATTGATAGTTCTGTGAGAATTAATTTCTAGACCCTCAAGTTGGTTGCATACTCTTTGTTGTGTACATTGATCTTACGACAATGAACCTTGGGGGGGCTGCTGCTTCTCCTTTTGCACTGTTCTTTTTGCTTGACAGAATAAAGGCATTACTTGCAGATAGATAAACAAAGGGACAGATTCTGAGGGCAAGTCTTGAGAGAGCAAAGTAAAGATAAATTAGGGAATAAATACTGAAAAGGACAGCACATTATTTTACCCAGGCCACATAATTTATTGCAAAAGTTGTGACATTATCTACTAGCTGCTTGCTACAATCTCTTCCTTGGTCCACAGGTAGCCCACATCACCCAGTCTTCCTTGCAGGTAGGAGCTCAGGCAAAGGTATGGGAGCAAAAGTGATGGATATCACAGGCCTGGCTCCTAAATTCCCCCACATGCCCTTCTCCTTACTGTTTTCTGGAATGGAGTTGACCAGAGAGAGACCCCAGAATCCAAATGTTGAGATGGCAGCACTTTTGTCCCTGAATGGCTGTGGCAGAGTGCTACCCCACTGAACTCTTTGCCAGCCCAATAATATTATGTGAGCCAGAAATGGATTTCTGTTGTGTTAAGCCGTTGTATAGTTGGGGCCTAACTTTTACTGTAGTACACTCTTGATTATATCTCACAGTTCAGAAGTGAGATGCTTGATATGGGGATGCATATTAATATGTTTGTTTCATTCTAAAAATTAATTCAGACTTTTTCTGATAGAAAATAAAGCTGTATATTTTCTAAATGAAACGAAGCTGATTGGTAATGAGGACTGCCTTTTTCTGTTGGGTTATATATATGGCAGACATTTCACATAAATTAGGCTTAATCTTCAGCCCCAAAGTTTGACAAAAATATATTTAAGGCACATGTATAATTACATCCTGGAATTCTATGCTGGAAAATAATACCTGTTACTCTTTTTTAAATCTTGAAATTAAAAAATAAAATTTATAAGAGTTAACTTTAACATATACGAGGAGAGAATAGTTTTCCAAAACTCCTTTGGGTAATTGTAACTAAAAACATTTGACTGGCACTAGTATATAAAAGAGGCCTGTTAGCAAGTTGTTTAAAGGAGTCTTGGTTGACCGGGTTAATAAACAGGTAGTTAGTTATTAACCTGTGTAAATGTGCTGTGTTTGGGGCACACCTGAAGCAAGTGACAGAGACTAATGCTGCAGCTTGAACACCTTCTGCTGTTGTAAGTCTTCCAAATTACCCTCTTAAAATATTTGTAGATCTCATCAGGCAGGTGGATGGAAAGGTTGAGTAAGTGATCTTCCTGTAAGGAAAGTGTTTGCGTAGGGGGATTACTTCACTTAGTGCTGCCAGTAAACCTGAAATTTTATTGTTCCTTCTCCTTTCCTGAATCTCTTTTATGTGCTGAGGAGACACATAGATATGGGATGGACCTCGGGACCTGGGCCAAGTGTTTGTAGGAAAGAAATTGAAGAATACCTAGGTGACTAAAGTGCTAAGGGAAGGACTCAGTCTCACAGAATGTAATTTCCTAAATTTATGATTTGGCAAGTCTGGTGCCCATCGGGTTTTAAATAACTTAAGGGAAACATTCCTACCTGTGCCCCATACAGCATACAAAACTCACTGCAGGCGAGGAACAGCAGAGAGAAACCTGAGCATTTGTCATCCGTGTAGGCATGTAAAAGATCAGATCTCCCAAGTGGTTCTACCCCATTGACTGAAAGTGCCTCCAGGAGTGTGTCCCTGGCATTCATCCACTTTGAAGATGTTGGCAAACATAAATGGCAGGATCACACCTGGCATTTCTCTTGAAAACCATTGAACACCCCATGGACCCAGAACCTGCAGGAGCTGGGGAAATCTGGAAAGTGGAGTAACTGCTCTGCACGTGGAAACGTGCAGACAGATCTCTTCCTGCTGATGATGGGAGGAATCCTTTGGGTCTCCAGTGCTGCAAAGCAAGAGTCTAAAACCCTGGAGATGAGTTCAGAGGGTGGACAGTAGGAGGAAGACCTGGTGCTAGTAAGGAACAGCATGTGTTACCTCACAAACTCAAGGGACAGCATCAACATCCTGAATTTCTTTCGCTCCTTTAGAAATTGCGTGAGAGCAGGAACCTAGAGAGAGATTTGCTGGCTAAAGGGACTTGTTAGGAAGGTAATTGGGTGGATGATTTAGACATCAAGTGCCTTCCACGTGGCCTGGCATATGTCCCTGTGAATGGCGTCATGGTGGTTCTAAGAATGGAGTCATCAAAGAAATAATCCTGTGGCCTCCTTCCCTGGAGATTCTGTCGTTCCTTCAGGGCAGAGACTGCGACTTGTTCATCTTTATACTACTAGAGCCTCTCTTGGGGCCTAAGTCCATACGCGGGAAAGATTTAAATGATGACTGAATGGACCACTTATAATTGTTCCCTCCAGCCTCGCCCACTAGAATGGCACAGAGGGACTCAGACCACTGTTCCTTTAGGAACAGTGTATGCCCACCTGAATTTCATCTCAGGATCCCTAGCAGATGAGATTCAGGAGGAGTTAGGAGGAGAACCCAGTCAGGCATTGTCACTGATACTGTGATCAAGATAAGACACTAAGGGCAAGGACATCCCATTTAGGGTGACTCCACAAACCCTCACTGCATCTTCCAGAGCCTCATAGTTTGGGTCCTCTCTGAGGATGATGATGGAAAGGCTGGTGTGTCTCAGGTAGCCATCTGCAGAGGCAGAGCTCTAACTACTTCTTGCCTTTGAGCCCCAGGGTGCTTCCTGGGGGCTGCAGGTCCTTTTCCAGCCAGAATCTGCTTTCCTTCTGCAGCCAGCACTGTCTGCTGACTTGACACTTCGTCTCAAGACTACTGGGTTGTCACACTCAGTGTCAGATCTCACATTGCTTTAGAGCCACTTCCTTGAGGGCATGAAGATCTACAGGGAATAAAAAATGAAACAGGCAATTTTGTCAAGCATTTGCAGTAGCGAAAAAGAGAGCTGACAATAGGAACTTATGTCTGTGGTTCAACAGAATGAATGATCAAGTTGTATGCAATAAAAAGAAATTGTCAGATTTAGGAGAAATGATAAAATATAGTGCAAACATTAGGGCTTTGTCTTTATTTAATATTTATGTTCCTAGCATTGGTAGGGTTTGGTCTCAAGCAGGGATGAGACCTGCAGTGCCCTGTTGTCTATTTTCATGAAGAAGTGTGCACAGGATTTAATTATTTATCAAATAAGTAGAGTTCTCTCAGTTAACCAGCCTGCATGTACTCAACAGTTCAGGAACATTTTCTTCCCATTCTGAGTCAGTGTTTGTACATGTGTTTGTGTCTGTGTATATGAAACACACATACGTAAATATATAATATAAAATATATTTCTGTATTTAGTGTGTGTGGATTATGCATTTGTGTATGTCAGGGAGAAGGGTTGATGATATTTACTCTGGCTATGTCTTAACTTTAGCTCAAGATCATCAGAAAGTCTAGATTAGTATTTCTATATAAAGGGCAGAACACCAAGAGGGCTCTTGTCCTAGTTCTGCTGCTGGCTATGAAACTTTAGGCAAGGAATTTAATCTCTAGGTGTCTAATATTATTTGCCACCTGTAAAATGAGATAATCATATCTAACATCCAGAGACGTAACGAATCATGAATTATTGCATGTAAAGTGCCTGAGGCAAATGGAAGTTAGGTTCTTTATGAGACAAGGTGGTATCATTCAAATGGTAAAACTGTTGGACAGATTATGTTTCTTCCATATCATCCCTTCTCTCGAGGGAAAGATAGGAAAGGTTTTTCCACTGTGCCTCTGTGAGAATTTGGGTCCAAATCCTCAAGGAGTTTTTCAGTTGGAAGAAGACTGAGAGAGTAGAAGCATTATGTAGAGACAGGACTAAAAAACTAGGGAGAATTTTAGGAAAGATCCAACTGGTAGCCCATGGTGTGCAGTGGCAAAGAGTTACTCACATTATCATTGTTTGATGCCTGTAATCAAGTGCCCAGAGAAGAGAAGGCTCTGAGTGACCAAGTATTTGCTGCCCTAGAACATTCTAGTGAAAATAAGGAGTTTAATGGAGTTGGTTGCTTCTTATGCACAGGGGAACTTAGGCAACGAAAACGATGAGCCTGGGCCTTTTAATTTAACATGAATGGTAATGACCTACTAAACAGAAGCTTTAGGAGCCACTCAGTGGTGCTACCACCTCTCTGTTTTCCCATTTGGGAGAATGGCATGGTTCAAGTAGGCACTGCTCCCGCAGCCTGGGGCCCAGATTCAAGAAGACCTGGAGCAGAGTCACAGCCACTATTCAACATGAGCAAGAAACACACATTTTGTGTTGTTAGCCACTGAGGTTTTGGAGATTGTTGCTACCAGAGCATGAAAGATGATGAATATAAAGTCTGTTATCATATGCTTTTGGAAAATGCTTACATAGAGTCCTATAATACGGCCCGCTATGTTCATAGGCTTGTTCTTTAATATTTGTTCCAAGCATTGATTATGTCCTCATGCAGGTCACCATGACCATTTGTAAAGCCACTACCATAAGTGATACCTAGGCCATATGGTGTGTATTTTAAACCACCCTTCCACTTATGAGCTGTGTGATCATGGCGAAGTTCCTGATTGGTCTCTGCCTCAGTTTCTTCATCTGTAAAATGGGAATATTACTACTGCCTATCTCATGGAGTTTAGAGAATTGAATGAATAGTATGTGTAACATCCTCAAAGCAGTATCTGACATGTAATGAATATTTATTAAATTTATCTATAAATATTTGACGAGTGCTTACCATATTCTAAGTCCTGAGCTGTCACTCATAAGGGTTTATATATAAGGGCTAATAAGGATGAACAAGAATGTATTGGTTCCAATGTTCTTAGAGTTCATAGGTGTAAGAAGAGAGATATGTTAAAAAATGATTAATCGTGGATAGGTGTAGTATCACGGGGATGTCCATCAGGGACCCTAATTTGGAGGGTCAAGAATGAATGGCCCTGAAGGAATGACATTTAAGAACTGAAAGATGAGTAGGAGTAGCTAAGATGACGATAGGGATGGTGGGCCTTAACCCAGGTAAGGGGAGCAGTATGTTCGGGGGCCCTGAGGCGGGCAGGAGCTAGGCATGGCAGAGAACTGAAGGCAGCCAGGGGGGCAGGAGCAGGAAGGAGCCCTGGAGCGGTGTAGCAGAGGGGAGAACCACAAACCACACACACACACACACACACACAGTTGTGTGACTGTGGGCAAACACATCTACAGCCTCAGTTTCCTCATTTCGAAGATAAATGATTCTTTCAGTTCCAAAATTCCTATTCTTAGGGCTTTTCTTTCCTTTTCCTTTCCTTATTTCAAAGAACCAATGAAGCTGTGCCAAAAGTTGTTTATAAAATCTAATTGTTCAGAAAGAACTAAGAGGAAAAACCAAAAGGAGGGGAAAAATAGGCTCTTTCTGGTCTGATGCTTAACCCGACTTTTACACCATAAAATACAGAGCCACGATGGCTGACCCTCCATCAGCTCTGGCTCCTCGGATGACATTTAATTTTGCTTGAGGATGGCGTCAGAGTGAGAGCTCTTGCGAGACCTAGGGAGTGGGGTCAGGGTTAGGGTCCCGCATCCTCCTCTGCTCACAGGAGTGTGGGCTTTGTAACATTTCTTACTGCTGTTGTGTTTTTCTTCTCAGACTGCGTGGCGAGACAGTTTTAGCATTTATAGAACACAGGCATTTTTTTTTCTTTTAAGATTGGCAGCTGAGCTAACAACTCTTGCCAATCTTTTTTTTTCTTTCTTTCTGCTTTTTCTCCCCAAATTCCCCCAGTATATAGTTGTATATTTTAGTTGTGGGTCCTTCTGGTTGTAGTACGTGGGATGCTGCCTCAGCGTGGCCTGATGAGCGGTGCCATGTCCGCACCCAGGATCTGAACCAGAGAAACCCTGGGCTGCCATAGCGGAGCGTGCAAACTTAACCACTCAGCCACGGGTCCGGCCCCAGAACACAGGCTTTTATGTGAACCCCTCCTGAAGTGAATGGAGCATGCAGTGGAGGAACTTAGTTTTTTCTCTTTTTCTTTCTTTGATTATTTTTCAATTTAAAAAGTTAGTCATCTCTGGTACATTTGAATCCCAGAGCAAGCAGGGAAGTTTTAAGAATTGGTAGATGTTTCTGTATTTTAGAACTCCACTGGCCCTCATTGTGAATTTCTGAGTGAGGCCACACAGGATGTTGATTGCGTGTCCTCTTATGTACATGGTTTGCTGCAACACTAGCCTCAAAATAGTTATTACTCTGTTGAGTAAATATGTCTTCTGTCACAGAGGGGAGTACTTATCCACACTTTGTGCTGTGTCTCTCACTGGCATCTTTATGGAAAGTGAGGCTGGCGGAGACAGGACAGTCCACTTTGGAATAGGCTGCTCTAAGACAGACGCTCGCCCTCCGTCTCTGCTCCAGCCCCTCCTCACCTCCTCTGCCACACTCACTCCCTTGGGAAGTAAATGCTGCATCAGGCACCGCCCTGTTCAGCCCCTCCTCCCATCTGAGGTGCTGTCAGCGTGCTCTTCACCTTGCGTAACTCTGCAGCTGCCACCAGAAGACCCCAGGATCATGAAACTCAGGGTCATCTGGCAGGCACCTCCAAACTGTGCACACCCCCCGCATACCCTTCATAAGGACAGGTACAAGGATAATTCATGCTTTTCCCTAAAGTTGATCTGCCTAAGAGCAGGCCTGCAGGCTACAGGGTCTTCTGTGCTCTTCCCCCTCACAGTCAGTCTCCCACTTAACTCTCATCCAACTCCAATCTTACTGTGGTACCCTGCTGCATGGTGGAAGACCTCTGGCATGCTAAACAGAGGAATGATGCAGAATACTGGCCTTAGTAAAGTTGGAAAAGGGAATGAATGTAATGACTGGGTAACAAGTATTTATTTGCAACTCGGGTCGCTCCTTTTCTTTACTTCTGACAAAATTGAAGGAGTACCCAAAGGATGTCAGCTGATAGACAGCGATGGATGATGGCTGGTGTGCATTTAGGCGTATAACTCGTTAAGAGTTCAAAAGCATTGAGAGACATTGCTGGAACAAGACTCTAATCCTATCAACTTATTAATGTGAATGCTTTTTTTTTTTAAAGAAAAATATAATTAAAATGACACTGAAACCTGTCTCACTCTAGCATGTGTGGTATATACCCATTCTTACATAAGCTAATTTAAAAAATCTTCATCTGTCCATCTGATTAAGAGATACGTTTCCAATAAAAACTTACTTTTTTACTTTAATAATGACCAATATTGTAATATATGTTTAGCTTTGATCAGTTATAAATTGAAAATAAGTGTAATTGTTATTCAAATCATAAGGTTTTTTTTTTAACAAAGAGCCTTGTCATAGGAAATTAAAAAAACATGAAACTTCAATTAATATGCATATTTTTGTTAATCAGAGGATTATGGTAGAGTGGTCAATAAAAGAGTTTTGAGCATAAAAGTATCTTCAGATCAAATTCTGTGGCGAGAGTGGAATAGAAGTAATACGAGTTTAAAGAGAATAAGGAATGCTGTAAAATCTGTTAAAGAAGAGTCTGTTCTTTTATTGTTTTGATGGATGATGGAGGTATCAAATCACCATGGTATTTAGAGATATGTGTTTTATTTCTAAATGTCAATATTTAATACACAAGAATGATCACTTTCACAATTATTTAGTTATGATGAGAAATTTTATGTCTACTTAAAATTATCCAAGGGAGTGCATAGATTTTCAAAATTCTATCTGCTTCTGGTTCATGAAGGAGACTGTTTTGGGATGCTGTGGTGATTTCCAAATCTGGCTTGGGAGCGCACATTAAAAATACAGACTTTTGGGCTCCTGTTCAAACCTACAAATCAGAGGTTCTAGTTGAGGGGATAGGACCGTTTTGGCAACACAATTCCCTGATTCCCAGTGATGCTGGTGCAGCCAATCCTGGGACAAGCGTTTGGCTGCCCTGTGTCCACTTGCTTCTCCTTGCAGGCCTGAAGCCCCTGTTTTGTCCTCCTGGGGCGGACTCAGGAAGTGGGAGGTGACAGACCAGTGTGGAAGTGGTGCAGTGGCAGACACTCACGTGGGAAGGAGCCACAAAGCCAAAAGCTCCTGGGGTCTCAACCATGGAATGGGGACTTAGAACAAAGGCCATTTTGTCCACTGCCTCGTAGGGAAGGGTCGCATCCTCTCCTGAGTGATCTTTGTGCAGCTTACCCTAAAATGTAGCATTTTTGAGCTCTCCTTTAAGAACTTTCAGTTCTGTATTGCAATTTTCTAGACTTATTAGTCAGAATTAGTACTGACCCAAATCTACCTGGGATAAGTCAGAAAACATTGATTTGAAAACTATTTGACATCTAAAATTTGAGTCCATCAAAAAAATCAGAAGCAGTCAGTGATTTCGAGGCATCCTTCTGGATCTTTTGATCGTAAAAAATTCCCTCAGGATCGGACACGTGGCTGCTATTAGGCAGTACAAAACAGTCCGAAGGGTTTGACTTAATGGACTAAATTTGCTGCGCACTGCTAGGGATGTATTGTCTTTCTCTATTCTTTTTTTTCGTGTGAGAAATTTGTTGCCGTTTCCTGTGTCTCAACAAGATAAATGAACTAATTTAAAATATTTTCCACGCCTCATCTGTCCACTCCACAAGCTGTCAGTGGGCTTGGACTGGGAGCTTGCACGCCCGCAGTCCTCCGGGAGTACTGTTATTTTGAAGAAGGAATGTCGTTTCCATAGCAGCTTGGAACGCCTTTGCAAGTGTGCTTGCACATTCTTGCTGGGTTGGGTAAGAAAGTTGCTATTTGGTCAGGCTCTCTAAGGCACATTTGCTTGACTTAAGTCATTACGTTTTTTTTTAGTTGAAGAGGTGGGAGAAAATTTTCAAGAATCGATGAAGGGAAACAAATTTGATGAGTTAAAGACCAAAACAGAAGAGAAGAAGAAAAATATTGGAGTTATTAAAATTTAGAATTATTAAAATAGGAAAAAGTTATTTTTCTTTGAGATACCGTTTCTAACTTTACATATTTTAATATATTTTTGGGGTTGAATAATTTAAAAAAATCATGGCATCGTCGCAGGTTTATTATTTTTTACAGTCTCTTGAATTTGTCATATTTTCCTCCATAGCACATTTAAAGGGAAAATTATATACAGAGCATGGTAGTGGCACACGACTTTAAGGCGTTTTCATCCTGTTTTGCATCAGGATCGAGTTCTTCACAGTATTTACTTAGTGGTATTTGTAGAGGAGGCAGAGCAAAAAAAGTGATAAGTTGGAAGGCATTTTTACGGTTTCTGAGATAGTACAGCCGGGTTCCTTTGGATTTTCTGAACTTTTTTTCTACTTAATAATACATTTTAATGAGTCTTTGGGGGAAGTCATAACTTTACTACACTGCTTATCGCTGCCGCCTGCTCACATGACACAATGCTCTTGTGAGGTATAATATTAAAATCATCTCTGGCTAAAAGTGGATTTTGGCTTTTAGCCTAACACTGAGAAAATAACCTTTCCAGTCCAAGTTAAATGTTCCCATAAGCTCCTTAAAACCAAATTTTCCTTGTTAAAAAAAGTTACTGAACGTAATTCCCAGAGCGTAGAGTATGGAAGCTATTCAAATTAGACTTAAAAAAAGGTCCTTCCCATGTTTTGCTGGCTTGGCCTTTCTTTTGCTAATGTTTGATGGGTTCTTGCTAGGTTTGGAGTGAGAGGTCAGCATTCTCTCAAGGGAGTTTGATGGTCCAGCAGATGGGTTCAGTTCTTTAGCTTGAACTGTGGCTTAAAGCAGAATGCAGCTGCCTGCCACCCATTGCCAGTGTGCCTCCACGGGGGAATCGTTGCAGTCTCTCTCAAGCCCCACTTTGTACTTGATGGTGCCCCTGTTATTGTCCAGAACTCTAAACCTCCAGCTCCCTCAGAACGCAAGGCCAGGCTTTCCACGGTCTCCCTGGTAGGTCAGCCCCAAGGTGGATAAAAATTTGATGGATGCACTTCTAACCTCTTCAGAGCTTTCTGTCGGTACTTGACAAGTAGATTCTTTCTCCTAAATATTTTAACACACAGCCTTCAAAATGACATTTACCTCTTCTAGGACCATTTTTGACAGTGGCATGTAGCAGTTTTATTTTTATTTTATTTGAAAACATCATTTGGGGTTTTATAGAAAAAAATAAAATATTTATCTGCACAGCTTGTTATCAGCAGGGAGGATAGGCATTCTTGGATGGGTAGAAGGTTTATTGGTGGAAAGATTCAAGAAGCTATTTTGTGATAAAGGATTTCTTTGCATTTTTTCCTCTAGTCAAGTAAATTGCTTGTGGGTTCTTCCTAAGAAAAATAATCCCTCTGGTGCTGCTTTTAATTTGATCAGGTTTAAAATGTTTTCAGAAGAGTTAAGCTTCCTTTACATTGGTGTCTGGTGTGGTCAGATGGAGGAATAGCTTTGGAATGAACTAGATTTTTTAGTGATGCACCGTTTGACCTTCCCACAGAAGGTTCAGTACAAGGAACCAGTCAAAACAACAGCACCATTTTCACTTGACCTCGAGACATGTGGTGTATCCCCTTTACCCCGACAGACAGAACTTCCTAAGCATATTTTTCTTTGACTCATGTTGTAAGAGTTTATGTTTCTTATGATATATATCCATTGTGTCCAACTGTCACTTTCAAGAAAGAGGCACACACCACAATATCAAACCACTGTCATGATTTCTCATATGTGGCTACTGATAACTACACTTTACCTGCAAGGGGAAGAATTAATCGTACATCTTGTTCTTGTTCGTTAGGTAAAAGTTTGCAAGGTAAAATATAATCCTGGTAGGACATAGAATCATTTTATGAGCAGATGGGCCAAGTTGTGAAAAGATCGTTGTAAAGCCTAAAACGGGGTCGGGGGGGACCAAAAACCTCTTCTGCTTGGAGGCTCTGCTTTTAATCTGATCCTCTGCTGAGTTCATGAATATTTCAGGTGAACCCGAACAGGTGACTCTTCCTCCCCTGGGGGCTCTCAGATGCTTTTCAATGGAAACTTTCAGTTTGTCACTTTCTTGGGAACGGCTTTACCCAGATACAAGTCCAACGTGGAGGTCTAAATTCACTTGAGAGAAATGGGAAAACCCTGTGTGACCTTTTGCCAAACTTCACACAAGTCTAGTATTAGAACTGAATAATTTTTCCACCCCACTAATACAGTTTTTTTTTTAATTAAAAACTTCCCTTAAAATCATTTAAAGAGTTTTCCCCCCTAGAAGAAAGCATAAATACGTGCTCCCTCTACTTTAAGAAGGGTCTGTGAACCCATATATCTAGTTTCTTCTATTCTGATGAGTGCTAGATAGATACATGGTTTTAGTGACCCTGCTTTAAAAAATAGTTTACTAAATGTGGCTATAGCAGAAAAAATGAAGAAAATACTTTAGAGTCCTGGAGGAAAACCCTGAATCTGCTAAGGAGATTTTTGCCCCCTCTCTTCATAAAAATGAATCTGAAAAACATACTCTGGTGATGAAGACTTAAGCTGTGTCATCACACCTGCCATTGAAATGGGAAGCTGGGATTGAAGAATGAACATATCAGCTCCCACCTGGCAAGAGTCTGCAGAAAAAAAATCACCTGGCGCTAAATGAGGCCGGACAAGGGAACCTGGTACAGATTGGTTTAAGGAGAGTTGCTGATGCTTGTTCTGACGCAGCGCTCCAGCCCCAGGGTCAGCGAATGCTGCTACACTGTTAGTGAAGATTCTTTTAGAAGTCCCACTCTTTCTGTCCTTTGGTGGTACCCTCCTCTGATAACTGGTGTGATCTGATTTTCTTCCCATCTGCATCGTATACCCAAGCTCTTGTGCCTTTGCTTTGGCAACTTGAAAAGAACTGACGTATTATCCCATTCTGCTATTTTTTTTCCCCTCATCTTTTAAAGAAAATAGTAACAATGGCCATGTTTGTAGAGCCTTTTATCTTTAGAGAGCACTTCTGTATCCATTATCCCATGAATTCTCAGGAATTGTGATCCTGCAAAGTACAGCTGCAGAAACTGAGGCTCAGGGGCACCTGGGAACTCGCCCAGGTCCCCTGCTTCCTAGAGGGAGGGCTGGAGCTCAAACTGCAGGCTCTGGCAGGGAGCGGGAAAGGGTTTGAGTGAGCCTGAAAATTGCTCCAGATACCAGCAAGGACTATGAGCCCTAAATCTTACCTTTATTTCAAAAAAACCTAGAGGCCATGAATTCTTCTGTTTCCTCATTTTACACTAATCTGACCAGGGCCGTTTGAAGAGGCTTCCAAATAAGAATGTTTTTTCTTTGTAATTTACCATTGAAAAGTACCACCTTGGCCTCAAAATTGTAGCACTAAAATATATATGTACATACACTTAAACAAAAGCAGTTTATGTTTTACTGCCCCAAGCGGAATGGACTCCTGCTGCATGGACCAGCTAAGGGGCGTGCTCTTCATACAGAGGCATACGCAGGGGAGAAATAGAGCTGTGTGAAATTCAGGATGAACTGGATTATCTTCATCTTTTAAAAAAGTAATGTGAATGATAGAAGACCACACTTTAGTTTTACGACTGCCAGTGAGCCATAATATAAGCAGTAAATGTCTCTCAGAGTATGAACACGTTCTTTCAGACATCTGCTGGGGTAATTCCCTGTTCTGTTTGAAAGGATCTCACAGAAATGGAATTTTTGAATATTGAGAAAATTCCATTAAGAAATGGAGAATGAAAAGCTCATTATAAAAGCTATGCCAAGAATAAGTAAGATGTGGTCTAGCATCTGAAAAATATTTACTTTCAATCAAAATGAACTTTTAAAACAAGTTAATGTTCTCACCTTTTGGCTGAAGAGTTAATTGCTGGGCCAGTCTAATATGTGTTTGAAGTTGGTCAGCCAATTTTTCATGACAGAAAAACATTGTAGATAATGTAGATAAGGTATTGTTATTTTCATGAAGAAAATCTGCATGTTAGGAATGACCTTACTCCTCTGTTGCAGCCACCCCTTTTTATGACTTGTTCATAGCTACTTGCAAAGACTGGGAAACTGAGGGTCGTACGTGGTGTCTGGTTCATTGTGGGAGCACATCTACCGGTTCTGATTCTGAAATGATAGGAGAGGAAAAAAATAGCTCTAAAGATATCACGGTTTATGCCCTATCCTTTTTTATTATTATTGTAAAAACAATAAAACAACAACGTTAACAAAGAAAAAGAGAAAGCCAGGATTCCACTAGTCTAAACATGCTGTTCTTCATTTTTGCTTATTCATTGAAGGCTCTCTCGCTATGTGCGCATGGCTGTAATCCCTGTGTTCCTAGTGACTGGAGACTGTTTTAATTGTTTCGTGTCGGGGTTCTTAACTCTTTTGTTTCGTGGACTCCTTTAGCAGTTTTTAGTAAAGCCTGTGGATCTGTTTTCAGAAAAATGTTTTTAAATATTTAAAATAAAATACACAGGATTACAAAGGAAATAATAATATTGGAGTGCACTTAATAAAATATTTAAAAAATTAGTTTGTGATATGGTAACATAGGCTTTTTTCTCAATGCATTGAATAAGGTGTGGCAGATCCACAGGTATAGAATTTCTGAGTAATTATGAGCGTAAGTATTTTGAAACTGTGGATCTGAAGGTGGAGGGGAGGGCAGGGCAGCTGAGGCATTTTACGCCCGATGGCCCTGTTACCTGGGCGAAGGAAGAGGCTCAGCTGTCGTTAGAATGGGAGGAGTGGGGCTGGGGAGTGGGAAGGTTTGGGAACAGGTGGGGCAGCATTGCTTAGCTCTCAGGTTCTGTGTGGAACCTCTTATAGATGTTATTTCTTTCTTTCTTTCTTTTTTTTTTTTTAAAGATTTTACTTTTTTCCTTTTTCTCCCCAAAGCCCCCCGGTACATAGTTGTATATTCTTAGTTGTGGGTCTTTCTAGTTGTGGCATGTGGGATGCCACCTTGGCATGGCTTGATGAGCGGTGCCATGTCCGCGCCCAGGATTTGAACCAACGAAACACTGGGCCGCTGCAGTGGAGCATGCAAACTTAACCACTCAGCCACGGGGCTGGCCCCAGACGTTATTTCTTTTAACCCTGAGAACAGCTCATGAGGAGTAGTTACTCTTGTCATCTTCACTTGACCAATGTAGCAACTACGCTTGGAGAAATTACCTACAGATAGATCATTGAAAAAACATTACCATTTACTACCCTCAAAGGAAGTGCACCTAAATAATCCAGAAGCAATATCCTGATTAGTAATGCAAGGCAAGGCCACAATGGGCACAGTGTTAGGATTTGGTCCCAAACCTTTGACCAGAGCCTGCTTTACCAGCTTTTGTCCACTCCCTAAATTGGGAAAGATAAGAAGAATTTCTAAATGGCCCTAAGGACCACTTGAGATTGGAAATCCCAAATTTGTCTTATCTAGAAGACAAATTCCCAAACTCACTGTTAGGTGATTTTTCTCCTGAAGCAACCATCTTAGCAACCTGAAGAGAGCAAGGCAGTGGTTCGGGTCTGCAAGAGAAGGGGCAGTCCGTGTTCACACAGGGGACCACCCTGAATCAGCTCTTCTCAGGGCTGCGGTCATCTCCACTGCAGAGGTTCTTCCTCTGAAAGGTCACCTAGGAGCTGTCTGCACTGCATTGGCTTTATAGCCTTTCATCGCTGCTTCCTCAGTTTTATTGGGAGACATGATGCAGTGTCTTAAGCATAAATTTTCTCAATGTGGCTTGCTGCTGGCGTAATTGAAAGACAAGAGGCGTGGAGGTTGGGGCAGGCCACAGATAGAACAATTCATGGGTGACAGTTTCTAATAAGGGTCAGATGTGTTCAGGGGCCTTGGGACAGCTTCTGGTGTTCAGAGTAGGAAGCACACCCCAGCATAGAAGCTTTTGTAGTTGTCAAAGAAAAATGATGAGATCTCTTTGTTTTTCCTTTTCCCAACCACTCAAATAAGTACTATTCACCAAGATAAGTGTATGCAGCAGGAGTGTATATAAATGTTCATTTAAACTGTTAAAAAATGCCTGTGGAGGGCTGGGCCTGTGGCGCAGTAGTTAAGTTTAGCACATTCTGCTTCAGCAGCCTGGGTTCACCTGTTCAAATCCTGGGTGTGGACCTACATATTGCTCATCAAGCCATGCTGAGGTGGTGACCCACATATAAAGTGGAGGAAGATTGACATAGATGTTAGCTCAGGGCTAATCTTCCTCAGGGGAAAAAAAAAGCCTGTGGGAAGTTGGATAAGAGAAAGATGCTTGAAACTTCACTGTTGGGACCCAGTTCATTGCAGATTCACGACTGGGAGTTGCCTTTATTGTTCCATTCCAGACTTCACCAGTGAATGCAGTCTCAATAAATATACAGAAAACAGGGATTTGAGAAACCATACACACCTCTCTAAAAAAACATTGAAGAGAACAATACTGCAGCCTTTCATGGTGTTGGCTGTTTGGACTGTCTCAAAACAAATATTGCTAAGGATAATTAGTCTTTATCTTTGATTTATTCTGGTTTTTTGTCAGATATCTTTAGGCCTTCAGGCTTGAGGCCAGAAATAAATAGAAAATGTGTCCTATTCCTTGATTTGATAATGCCAATAGCAAATCATATCTGATATTCATAATAAATAAAGTTTTTTTTCTTCACCTGTCCTTGGAGTAAGTGGAAAGCTTGTAAGCCAGCCTTCCTAAATTGTGTCAAGCGGGAAAATTTTGTTTCTTTTTACATTTAACACTGAGAATTAAATGATTAAAATATTATTTCCAACTCTAATTCAGACTGATCTACAAAAACAGAGTTTCAAAATCCTCCTAAGTTATTCGTAACTTCACAAATCTGGATAGATTTTTATTCGGGAGACCACACACATCAGTGGCTTTAGCAGGGCCTGGTTGTACCAAAAGAGGACAGAGTGCCTTTTTGTTTGTTTGAAGTAAACAATCCAGTAATTCTGAGTTCAATTAAATGCTTTATTTAAGGAGAGTAAGAATTTCTGGTTCATTTCTTGTAAACAATAATTTCAAATAATGAAATTTCCTCTAGGAAACAGGTGCTCTTTAATATTAACATGAAAAGAAATAAAAATGCAAATACACAAATACTTAGAGAATGTTTGCTTTGTGGTTTAGGAGGTTTACTTTCCCCACCTATCAGCTGAAAGATGTTTAGTGACACTTAATAAGTACTCAGCATAAGGTTTGTTCTAAAGCTCTCTATATGCTGTAATTGTATGCCCCTTTCACCCTTTAAATTTGAAATAAACTTGAAATGAAGGATGGAACCCAAACAGGCTGTTGGAGAAGTAGAAATGAGAAATGATTGATTTTTCTCAGCATAGATAACATTGCCTATCTTGTGGTTCAGCAAACGCTGCTATATACTATCAGCGAAATGCCTCGTCCAACATGAGATTGTGATGTTGCTTTTAATATTTAATTTATTTGCAAATGCTGCTTTTATTTCTGGGTTTTCTGCACAGCCCGGGTAGTAAGTACAGAGGGGAATCTCTGTTTTCTGCTGAAGGGGTGCAGGAAGAAGGGCAGGCAGTGGTCAGAGGCTAGCCTGTTTCCCCCACGACCTTCTCGCCCCCTCTGTTTGTTCAGGCCATGTTATTTTTGCTGTTCCTGTGACTTCCCTGTGCCTGTGCTGAGCTAGAATTCAAAACTAGTTCTATCTGACTTCCCAGTCCAAGCTTCTGACTATTACGAAATACTGTCCACATGGGGAAGACAGGAGGAGTGTGGTGTTTGGGCAAGGTACTGCCCAGAAATTCAGTTTGTACACTGTGCCAGGCACCTTTGATAACAAGACGAGTAGAATTTGTCCAGCCCCAAAGGAGCAAAAGATGGACATGCAAAGAAACATGCCTGAGGAGTAGGCATTCTTAGCCAAAGGTCATTCTGATTTTCTGGGTGGGTTGGTCTGAAGAGTTACTTGGTTGCCTGAAGTTTAAACCTAAGCCACTCAGAAAATTATAATAAAATAGTAGTCTTGCTTTGCATTTAGAAATTAGCTGCCACTGCTAAGCCATTGTCAGTTTCTCACCTTGGCCGGTGAAAGTGAGGTTCATGAAAAGGTACTGTCTAAGGTCTTCTGAGAGCTCATCTTTCCAGTCTGTCATCCCTTAGCTGTGCTCCTGCTTCTTAACTCAATTTTGCTTCATGTTTTCCCACCTCTGGGCTTTGTTACATCCATCCTGAATGTCCTTCCTCCTTCTGCATCCCACTGCATGTGCACTGGCTGAAACCTGCTCAAAGTCCACCTGCTCTTGCTGGCTTTCCTAGTTCTCTGAAACCCCGCTGGGCAGCTTCTCTGAGCCATGTGGCAGACCCCATGTCCCCACTGCTGCAGGCTCAGCCAGTGTGCAGAGAGTCCGCATCACTCCCCAAGGCGGTGTCTGACCTGGTGTAGAAGCGTTGCACGTACCCTCTAAACTCTAAGAAATTAATTAGAGGAAACTTCTGACTTTGGAGAAACCCCATTTTCACTTTCTTACGAGTTCTCAGGAGCCAGCCTCATGGAACTGACCCAGCAGTATCTGGACTTGGTGACTCATGGCCCTCGATTCAGAGTGGTGCAGACATCACCTGCCTGAGCTCTCCTGCCACATGAACTGAGCCATCCAAGCAGAATCATACCTCCTTCCTTGTCCTGTGTTTGGTGTCCCTCAAGTGGCTGTCATGAAGTTCATCCTCTATTGCCCCTCTTCTAGATCTGCTCAGTAGAAGAATGGGGGAAGTGCGGGGGGTGGCGGTAGGAACCTGCTGAGGTGCGCATGCTGGCCTCACCTTTGTTCTGCTGGTCTGACCCTCTCTCCTCCCACATCTACTAGCACTTTATCTTGCCTACTGTGATTAGTCCTGCAAAGCTTTGTTACAGCTATTTCTGTATGCTAGAGTGAGCTCTTTGAATATACCCGTTGTATCTTTTTCATTTTTGTATCTCCTTTTGCATTTTACAAAATATCTTTTATAGAGAAGAGGTTTAGTAAGTATTGAAAGGGCTGAAAGAATGAATTACATGTTATATAAAATAAGGAAACAGTCACTCATTTAGTCTGTGGATATTTACTGGGCATCTACTATGTGCAGGCAGTGTTCTCGTGTTGGGATTCAAAGGTGCTTCCAGAGGATTTTTCCGTAGTGATCTTCCCTGTGGTGTACCTGCTGATCCAAAATAAAACAACATGTGACTAGGCTGTTGACATAGTACTTTAAAAGAGTCATTTGTTAATTTGTCAGTCTGTGTCTGAACTGCTATGATCTTTCCAGTTCTAGAATTCTTTTGTGATTCTTAACGTTTGTCAGCCCCAAAAATGACTCTCTAGCCTTGTTTTGAATAAGTGCAGCCTTCTCTCTGATCCCCACCACCTCTACCCGTTTTTCTTGCCCTGTCTCTTGGCCTGGCTGAGCTCATTCCTCTGCCTTTTCCTCTTCTGCCTGCTACTTGACTTTTTTCTTAGCCTCTCACCTTTTGTGGGGTGAATCTCACCAAACAAAAAGCAGTAAGAAAAATGGTTTCTGATACATATCATAAATAAGGATTTAATTCAACACGCTTGACGTCATTAGCCATTTATTTTGATGCTCTGATCTTTAAGTGTAGAAATAACTTTTCTTGTGGGGGGTGGGTTGGAGAGACCGAGCACTTCTCATGTTATGAGCTGATACATAGGTATTCAGAACTGAGTCTTATTGTACCATTTCACGGTGTCTGCTGTTTGTAACATCCTTAGATGGCTGAGATCAGAACAATTTTGTGTGGCACAAGTGACGTGAGACCGCATATTAATTGCTGCCTTTCACAGAAACAGCCCAAACCCTGCAGTGTCAGTTCACCATGGACCTTGGTTTTCAGCGTCCCCTTCCCCTCCCTCCACAGCTGCTCTTTAGCTCTGTGGGTGCACTCATTTCTCTTGGTATCAACCTTACTCCTCTCTGCGCCTTCAGAATCTTGCTGTGATACGGCTCTTGCATTCTGCTTTTCCCTCTGGCTAAATGCTTGCATGCCTGTCTCCTCCCCTGGACTGTAAGCTCGGTGCTGCAGAACTCAGACTTTGTCATTTCAGTGGTCCCCCGACACTGGCCAATATTGGCACATGAGTGATTGACTTAATGAATACCGATGAGCAGAACATAAATTTTACCGGGCAAGTTGAAAAAAAAAAGGGATTCTACTTTAAAACCTGTATTTAAGCCTTGGAGCAAAATGAAAGTTTCGGCCTCAATCGTCTGACTTGCCTGCAACAATAGTGACATTCTTTGAGTCCAGCATTATTCCCTGTGTGAGTTGGGAATGTTAACTTGTCGTGTTGTACTTGGAAAAAGTGTCTTTGGAGAGCAAAAGGAAAAAGGAAGTAGCTAATATATCATTGTCATTAGCTTGTTACTTGTCTGATAGGGAAACACTAATTAAAATTAAAATCATTTGTGACTGTTTTGGAATGACCTGCCTATTTATGGAACTAAAATGAATCATAAAATTGGCAAAACAACAATAAAATCATACTACAAATCATATGAGAAGGAAAAAAAAGGAAGGGGCTGTGCTTTGAACCTCCACCTCCTTCACAGCTCATCACTCTGGATGCCCTCTGCCAAGCTGTGTGCTCAAGGAATCTAATGATACACAAAGCCTCATGCCAGATACTTCATGAATTCCTCAATCCATTAGGAGCCCTAATGGCCTATGCCATTGCAATGTGTGCACACGCAGCCCCCTCAGGAAGTACAGCGCTTCTCAGTCACGCTCCCCTGAGGATTCTCTTGGAAAAGATAAAGAAACATTGTACTTCCTGAATTCTCTCCAACCTGAGGCGCTCAGAATAATCATGCCTTTTAACCCTTTAACCCTCAACCCAGTGTTTCTCAAAGTGCAGTCCCTGATCAACAGCATCAGCATCTCTGGGAAATTGTTACAAGTGCAGACTCAATGGGGAGGCCCAGGCTTCCGGATGCTCTGGGGTGGGGCCAGCCACCTGTGCCTTAGGCGAGCCTCCCAGGGATTCCCACCTGCTCTGTGGTCCCTGTGGCCTAGTTAGAGAAGGAGGGGTCTCTTTCTATTGCGAGAAAACAGGTGAGCAGGTCCATAACTTGACCCCAGTCCACTGGTTTGGATTCAGTTTAATTCAGTAGGCATTGACTGAGCATATGTGGTGTCCTAGCATCCTTCCTAGGAAACCGTAAAGGAGAATGACACCTTGAAGTCACTCTCTAGTGTCGTCTGTGTCAGCATTTTCCTGCTATGCTGTGTTGGTCTCCCTGGATGTCAGCCCCTCCTCACCTTTGTCCCAAAGCACCCAACGTGGCCGCTCTCCAGGTGCCTCATTTGACTTCTCTAACCTCCTTTACTTATTAATTGTCACCCAGAAATTGGCTCCTCATCCCTTTCCCACTGGGTCACTGAGACCTCAGACACTGAACTGCCGGAAGAATGGCCTTGTCCTTCTGAACCTTCCGTGCTTTTAAATGTGCGATAATCTTACTGTTCACAAGCTCCCTTCAATCCCTGTCCCTCTAGAAATTGATGTCACCTCTACCCTCGTCCATTTGAAGACTTTAGGCAGCTGCTACAGAGGTTCTTTCCCACAGAAGACAGCTGTCCAACCCTGACCTTGAGTGAGTAGCTCTATTTAGAGGAAGATAGAGAATCTCTGTGAATAAAGGCTAACAAGAGTAAAAAACACTCAAAATTTACCTTGCTACTAATAGCCACTTCCCTAGTCCAATTCTTCGTTATCCTTTGCCTTCTATTTCTTTCCGTGGCTTCCTAATAGTTTCATCTCTCACCAGTCTGTCCTTTACCCACCTTGCTGCTAGATTATCTTTCTTACATAGTTAAGCTGTGAAATGATAGAATTACTGACTTCAAATAGAGACCCATGGCCTATAGAAGGGGTCAGCAAACTAAGGGGTGTGCATGTTGTTGTAAATAAAGTTTTGTTGGAACACAGCCACACCCATCCTTTGCGGATTATCTGTGGCTGCTTTTGTAGCACAGTGGCAGAGCTGAGTAGTTGCCACTGGGACTGTATGGCCCATAAGCCTCAAATATTTATTATCTGGCACTTTAAGAAAAATTTGCTACACCTGGTCTGTAAGGTAAAGTTTTGTGTTTTTACACGTAACATAATTACTGATATATTTGGGTTTAGTTCTACCAGTTTACAATGTGCTTTCCCTTTACTCCTATCTGTTCTGTTTCCATGTCCTTCTTTTCTTGTCTTTGTTTGAATTTGTTATTTTCCCTTTTACTGTTTTTTTCTTTTATCCTTTTTCTGGACAATTCAAGATTTTTAGAACATTTTAAACTTCAGTTGTACCACTTCCACCTTATATGTTGCTATCGTCATCTATTTAAATTCTCTCTGTATGTAAAGCCCAGAAGACATCATCATTATTGTTTATAAAGTCAATATTCATTTAGATGTATCTACATATTTAGCATTTTGGTTGCTCTTCACTTCTTCATGCGTATTTCTGATCCTTGAATATCGAAAATGAAAAGAAAAAATAATTATATTTGCCCTCACATTTGAACAATAATTAGGCCAGATATAGACCAAATTTAATTTTCCTCCAGAAGTTGGAAGATGTCGTTTCATTGTCTTTGAGCATTCACTGTTGCAGGTTAGAGGTCTGATGGTAACCTAAGTTTCTCTTTTCTGGAAGATTTTTGGATTTTCTCTTCTTATTTGAAGGTCTAAGTTGTGTCTAGTATGTGTTTAGGTGATCTTTTAAAAAAATTAATCTTACTTGGGCTTTTTTTCAGGTCTGGGAAATTTCTATTATTTTCTCTATTTCTGTTTCTCTAGAATGCCTTTTAGAAAGATAATAGAACATCTGGATTGCTTCTGCATACTGCTTAGCATTTGTGTTCCATTTTCCTTCTTTCTGATATTTTCTTCTATGTTCTGTACAATCTCTGGGCTCCGTCTTCCAGTTGCTCATTTGATCTTCATTGAGATCCATTCTAATGTTCAGCACATCTTGATTTTTTTTGATAATAATATTTTTTAATTCTTAGAGCTGACTATGTAGTTGTTACTGTTTTTTAAAATTGATGGGATGTATTTTGGACTCTATCATAATACGTACTGTACCTCTTTTAAACTTGTTTTCTGTTTCCACTTACCTGACTCCTTAAGTCAGATATTCTTCTATTTGTATATTCTGTCTCATATCGTTAGTTTTCCTCAAATGTTTGTAATTTTTAAAGTATCTATTGGTATTTTAATTGCACGTCTTGGGTGCACTTGCTCTTTCCTCAGCCCAGTGAGAACTCACTTGTCTTGTTGGTGAGTGATAGGTCAGATCGCAGGACGCAGATTCAGAACAGATCAGTTAACCTCACCTGATAATGATGGTCGTGGGCAGGGTGGGATATGGGGCAGGCCCAACAGTGGCTAGCTTGTCTTTTAGGAATTCGCTTCCACTCTTGGCACTGTTCTTGCCAGAACTCTGCCTCCGAGATACCTACTCATAGCTTTTCGCTGCGGATCTGCTCCTTGGAGTGAGTTGCACCCTTTCTTGTTAGTCAGGGCTACTAAGGTTTCATTCTTTTTCCTATATCTTTATTTAGGGTTTGGGGCTGGAGGGGTGGTAGCAGGGGCTAAGTCTGCCATCTTGATCCAGTCAGTCATTGTGTTTCTTTAAAGCCTTCTTCCCTCTCTTGCCCCAAGCAGGGCTCATTGCACCAGTCATTTTGGTTCCGTATGGCATTTTGTCCTTACTTCTTTCATAGTGCTTATTCCACTGTCACATTCTTAAGAAGTGTCTTATTTGTCCTAGTCGGTGCTCTACCGAATTAAATTCTGTAGCCCAGACATGTGTAGGTGTCACATTGCCACAGATGTTTCAGCCAGGGTAGAGAACTACTGGTTTAGTAGCAAGCAACTGAAAATGGTGTTAGGAAGTACTATGTAGACTGTACTTCAGCTTATAGAATGGCCCTCCTGCTAGACTTTGTGGAGTTCTCTATCTCTGCAAGAACAGATTTTTTTTGTTTAACTCAAAATTGCACTCTGTGAACTAACATCTTCCAAAGCATGGAATTACAATAGTCTCCAGTTAGGTTGACTTTCTAAGGATGCTGGTTCTGTCCTTAGAAGTGACCACCTCTGGTCTTCCTCAGAAAGGAGGACACTTCCCTTACTAAATTCCAAAGATTGGTTCCTCTCTGGGCTGAAGGGAATTCTCTCTGTCTCCTTCCCCCTTTCAGGAAGGCCTCTGTTTAATGAGGAAGTCAGTGGTGCAAGAGGCTGAAAGTTACCAATGCATTAATTAGCTAAGTCATAATACTCTTTCCTATTCTTAAAAAATCCTATTTAATGAAGAAAATAGGAAACAGTTTCTCCTTTTATACATCTGTCAGTATCTGAACTTATTCAAACACGGACCTCTGTATAGTATGATTAGGCTCTTAAAAGATTGTCTGATTATGCCTGGGGCTCCCGATATGAGTTTTTGCTATTACGTCTGCCATCACATTTCAAATGATTGAAATGGACAAAAAGATACGAAAATACCAAAAAGATACCAAGAATTACCAAGAATGTATTGAAACTGATACCAAGAATTGCCAAAGAAATGTCAAGATAGGTTATTAAGTAATGCTTTTATTCAGAATATAATGGATTTTGTTTTAGTTCTGTGGCTCTCACTCTCTCTCTGTAATTTCTTTCTTTCTTTCTCTTTTTTTTTATGAGGAAGATTGTCCCTGAGCTAACATCTGTGCCAGGCTTCCTCTATTTTTTTGTACGTGGGCCACCACTACAGCATGGCCTGATGAGCAGTGTGCAGGTCTGCACCCTCATCCAAACCCGCAAACCTAACCACTACGCCACCAGGCCAGTCCCTCTCTGTAGCTAAGCCACATCCTTAACTTCCACTTAAAAATGGTTAATTGTACGTTGAATCTAGATGTATAGGAAGATCAGCTAAATGCCCAGAGTGTAGGGCCCTTATGTGGAGTAGTAAGAAATAAGACTACTCGGAGGGACCATGAGGGGCCTTTTAGCAGCTTCCTCTTCTATCTCATGCTCTTCTTTTTTTTCTGTAATATCTTGGAGATAAGGAGAAGCCATCGAAGGACGTTAAGCAGGGGTGTGACATGGGATTTATGTTGTAAAGAGATCATTCTGGCAGGCCTGGGGAAGATGAAGTGAATGGAATGACGTAAAAGCTGGAGAGACCAGTTAGGAGGCCGTTGCTCTGCTGGGCAGGACACCGTGGGCAGAGGCAGTGGCGCTGGTACAGATGGGTAGGGAGAGATCAGAGCAGGGTTAAGGTACAGAATCTATAACACTGAAGTCTCTGATCAGATGTGAGGGCAAAGAGGAGTTAGAAGTCAAGTGCACATTGATACTTGCAGGTCTGTGATAAAATATTACGGTCCCCCAAAGGCATGGAGTTTAAGTATCTTTTTTGTCCCAGGAAGGAAAAGGTACCTGTAAAAGAAGAGCAGTTGCACCAGTATTTGCTCAGACTGCAGACCTTTTTTACCCTTAGGGATGAAAAGTCGAGCTTTTTGGTCATCCTGTTTCTTCTGCTTTCCAAACCTGACCCTGTGTTGATCTGCAGCCGTTTTCTGCCACCCCTCAAGTATTAGTTCACAAATCTTACATTTAGTGAAGCTGTTAGATTTTTCCTTTCTCTCATGACAAATGTACTGATGGTGTTTAGGGCTAATTGTATGCAATTTAATTTTTGGGTTGCGGTAATCATTATTGCTGTTTCATTTTCGCTCTCTTCCCCAGGCATAGTCAGCTATAGATCTTCACCAGAATGCTGCCCTTTGGGGTGATTTTCAATTTTCTCGCTTTGGGAAGCATATTTTTGTGTCAGTCATGAAGGGTTCAGATTTGGATTATTAAACACTTGAGCTCCTCATTTCCACATTAGACCATTTAACACTTTCCATTTCCTTGTAAATGGAAGATGTAGCCCATCTGTGTGCTATTTGGGTATTTTTGAAGACCTCCTCTAACTTAGGCGAGTATGTGCCTGTCTTCCAAACCCATATTCTATCGCTTGATGTACAGAGAGACCTGTCTGTGGGAGGTAAAAGAGAAGTGGCTTCAGCATTCATGGGTGATTTACAGGAGCACCCTTGGGGCCTTTTCCTCAGCTCGGGCCTAGAGAAGCATGTGCAAAAGGTTTGGCTTTCTTAACCACAAGAAGTGTTTCAACATGTGTCTGGTAGTATGTGGCCACAGTCGTGTGTTTCCTTGAAAGTACGCAGCTTATATTGCCACAGTCACTGTCACCACTGGGGCCCCTGGAGGGTCAAGACTTATTGACGAATCATCTCTAATAGCTATTATTCTGTAAAGTGTGGAAATTGGCTGAGTTACAGAGTTGGAATTGATGCTCTTCTTTGTTTTAACCCTTCAGAAATGCATCTTCTGCAGACACCGGGTAAAGAAGGTCTCTGGAGCCTGTATCCAGTGTTCCTATGGCCGCTGCCCAGCCTCCTTCCACGTCACATGTGCTCATGCGGCTGGGGTGCTGATGGAGCCTGACGACTGGCCATATGTTGTGAACATCACATGTTTTCGACATAAGGTCAACCCAAATGTGGTAAGACCTGCTCTCCTTTCCCTGATGCCAAGACTCCATAGGAATTCCCTCCTGTACCCCTTCCAGGGCTAGCATACTCTGCTCTGTAATGTTACTCATTGTTGACATGTCAGACCCTGAGTTCCTTGAGGGCGGGGACTGTACGTTATTATTCACTAGTATTTGCCCAAGACCCATCAGTGTCTGGCACATACTAGACACAGTAAATATTTACTGAGTTGAATGAGTGAATGAGCAGATGAATGAATGAAACTCTTTATGCCTGTTTGGTTTGGGATTTGTATACAGGGCTGCTGAGTGTGGTTGGACAGATTGTGCACTGCACATATCCAGGACGAGGATCGTTTCTGGGAAGGGAGTGATGTGAAAGCGCCACCTGAGATCGTGCAGTGTTTAATCCGTGCACTTTTGCAATCTGGCCTTGGGGTTCTGTTTCATCTCCTCCAGAAGAAGCAAAGAGCAGCGACACAGTAAAGGGAGAGGGAGGCTGATCCTGAATGCTTGTGGCCTTGCCACCTGAGATGGGAGAAGCTGGAGACAGCATGGAGGCCCTGGGACGGGTGAGGACAATCTCAGAAAAGCAGAAATGTAGAAGAGGAGGGAGATCAGTTTTTTCCTGCCTTTTCCATTTTACTCAGGACTGAACATATTTCTTGGAAAAGTGTTAACATGTGAATTTAACTATAATTCACTTTACCTGTCCTTGATGAATGGAATCTTTCCTTTATTTTAATACTCAGAAAAAATATGACAATATAGAGATGATTGCTATGCCCTTGTTAGCTTTCCAGTTCATCAGAATTGTTTTTGGTTGTCAAGAAGGAACCTAAACATCATGTCAACCTTAGCTTTGCTAACTTGCTGCCCTTTGCTATCCCTGGGAGGCTTGGCCACAGATGTTTGCAACCTAACATGCTTGGCCTGTGTCTCTCATAAGCTCCCAGGAGCAGCCTGCCAGGTCTCAGTATGGGCTTGGGGAGCCATGACCTATTCCCAGCAAATCTCTCTGCTTTTTAATGATTTAATTTCCATTGGTGTCCTGAGAGATACTTGATGTTTGCGGGTTGGGGCTCTGTGCAGATGTGTATGAATGTGCAGATGTACAAAGTGACATCACCAATGGTCACATCTATTTCAAAGTTATTTTCCATTGTTTTAGGTCTCAAGTTGAATATTCATTCATGCTTTTTCCTTAGTTTCTTGAGTCGATGGGCTCTTGCTAAGAATAGTATTATGTATTCAACTGAAAATACATTTTAGCAACTTTAAAAGAATACGGTAATGATACATTGCATTGCATTATTTGATGCTTTGCCATTTACAACCTGCAGTCAATAGCGTTACTTCATTAGATGACACATGGGAAAGCATTTTGAGATGTGAACGAGGTCATGACCTCTGGAGTCAAGGTAGTTGGTGTTCACACTCAGATTCTGCCAGTGACACGTGTGCAGCCTTGTGCAAGTTCTTATCTCTGAGCCTCAGATTCCTCACCTGCAAAAACAGCGTGCTTACCTCACCGTGTTGTTCCCAGTCCATGGCACGGAGAAGCCCTTCATTCCAGAAAATGAAAGTTGCGTTACTACTACAGCTGCTGCTGCTGGCTTTGGTGCTGTAATCCTACGTGGACTGGGCCCCGTGAGTAGTGTTATCCCGGCTTCAAGGATAAGAACCCCAAGTTCAGAGCACTCCAATTCCCTACCCAAATAGACTGAGTTAATGAGCAGCAGGTGCTGGACTGTAAATGCCTTTTCAGCCCATACTCTATTATTTGTTGAATTCCAAACCCCAAATCTCGAATGGTGCTAGAGGTGTTCATCTAGAGCTATGCTTGAGATCATACATTCCTATTTTAATATTCCACAGCTCTGTGGTTACTGATGATTATACTGAAGTTGCTATTAAAGAGATCCAGGTGTTTAATCAGGACCTCATTCCTCTTAACGATGACGTGTGGCTCAGTCAGGTTTATGTTACTAATGTGTTTCATAAATGATGATGAAAAAGAAAATATTTGACTTTGAGGTGATTTAGAAATTCCTCTGCCCTGCAGACGCACTTTAAACTTGGTGTACTTTGTAAAGGGTGGGGAAAACATGATCTAATTTACAACACTACATGTGGCCATTTTTCCTATGAGGGAAAAATTTTAATGTTCGTAAATTACCTTTGCAAAGTCCTCTAGGGGGAAGCCCTGTGAATAGTGGATTTCTGAAATATATTCCTGACAGCTATTACTTATCCATTATTCTTTAATTAGACTCCAAGTATGGATTCCTCCCCAAAATGTTTGACAACTAACTGGAGGGAATTCATAGAATCTGGCGACTTTGGCTAAGAACGTTGTGATTGTCCCTGTTGCATTAAATGTTCTTTCCTTTTCAAGCATAAAAAAGTTCAGATTCATTCAAGTATTTCTCTTTGTGTAAACTATGAATGCTAGGGGACATGCTCCCTCCAGTCGGAACTGTGGTTTGTCTATGCTGTCAACCATTCCTTGATTACGTGGGAGTTATGGGCAATTGCTGAATCATAGCAACGAATGCTGTAAAGTCCAGGCTAACTTGGCAGCCTGACACAGTCGTTTTCCAGAAGAGAGGATGCCTGTACAATTTGGGTGAAATGAAGTACAAAGCTGCAGTTACTTCAGTAGGATCTCCATTTTTATTCACTTGCAGGTTTTTGTTTCCTTTATTTTTTTGTTTCTTCCAATTATTTGCCTTTTGCATAAAAAAGGACCATTTTAAGTCAAATTCTACTCTTCCTTTAATGCCATAAATTATTTTAAATATAGCTTATTCAATGTTACTAAGCTGTGGGTGTAAAATCATTCTGCATAATGGTATAAAAATTTCATCTGATTTATTATCATGCGCTCTTCCATCAGTCAGTAAGCACACTTTGTAATTAGAAAGGTAATATTTGAAAAAATAGGTAGCTTTCAAATTTTTAAAGATAGAATGGAGTGCACGGCTAATCTCTGTTATGTAATCTAAATTTTAGTATGTATTTTTCAGTGTTTTTGTCAAAAACATCTTTTATGGCATCTGCTATCTTTCAAATGTAAGGTTTTATTCCTCTGTGCATGTGTGTGTGCACATGTGTTTGTGTGTGTAGTGTTGTGGTGCTTGACCACCCTTTGCCGTGATCCAGTGTGAACTATTTTCTGACTCTATTTCTGAAGGTTCCATTGGATGTCTTCCTAACCCATTTATGTGACTGTTGCACAGATGTTTGTAAGGAAAAAACAAAGAGCTATGTACAATAAATAGTAATACGGTTTTGAACTTGGGGGCCTTCAAAACTTATTTCTTCTCCAAAGCAAACAGTGGGCTATTACTCATAAATTGTATACTTCCTGCAAAGTACAGCCGTCATGGGGGCCGTCTCCTCACACCTGAGTAAACTGGACAAGCGTCCTGTGGAAGGGCCGCCTGGGTAACTGAGGGAAATGGATGTGAGAAAGATGGCGTGCACAGATTTTTCTCCAAGAAAATTACTTTAATAAACCTTTGTATTAGATTAGAATATTCCATATATGCGGGTAGGAGCACCAGAATCACTTGTGCTTTGTGCATTAATTCATTGCAATGAACAAGGCCTCTTTGATACAGTATCTCCTATGACGTACATCATTTTTATCCTTAATACCCTCCTCCTCTCGAAAAATAGGACATTTGAGGAATTAGTTTCCTTCATAGTTTTCTAAGTTGTGGCTATTAACAAGGAGGCAGACACCAACTCCAATAAGAGGAAAAATTTGTATAGAGAAAACACCTTAGTGGTCAGTCTTTTTCCTGCTATTTTGTTTATATTTTAATTCAAAATTATTTTAACTAGGTTACTGAACTAGATTTAACTAGATTACCTAGTATTTTGTCTTTTTATTTCCAGTAACTGGCACTTGGCCATTCATAGAAGCTGCTTGGTATAAATTTGCTGAAAACTCCCTACTGCAGGGGGATGGGATTAGTGGAGAAGAAAAGAACTAGTATTTGTTGAGCATCTTTTATGTCAAATCTATGTGAGATACTCTACGTGTGCATCTTATTTAAAGGCAGTGTTGGTGTGGATAACGGAAAATAGTGGTTATGTTGGCTTCTGTTTTGGTACCTCCTACCCTGGAAGGTTCTCTTGTCTCTTGTTATTTTGCCCCTCTGCCCATCCCTCATGTTCTCTTCTGGTACTCGTCTTAGTAATGGAAGTTGAGTCCTTGCTCAGTACTTGCTGACTTCTTTTTCCTGGCCTCTGTGTCCTCAGGCCAGCTGCCCAGGCAAGTTTCATACAACTCCTTCCCTACCATCACTATGCGTGGCTCAGGACAGAAGGGGACAGACACCCACCTTGCACAGGAGCTGAGGAAGGGCTCAGAGCAAGGCAGCTCTTCTAATTAATCTGTGCTTATGTAACTAACCTTTGGGTGGTAATGGGCTGGGGATACCCTCATCACTAGCTTAATAAAACCTCTCCTTGGTTATGCAAAAACAACTCTCACCTCACCAGCATGTGGAACAGTGGATGGTCAAAGTCCCTAAATTCTAAATCCTAGAATCACTATTCTTATCACAGGAGAATATTGTATAACATATTATCCTTTCAGTAGCAGTTATTGAGACAACACATAATGACAAAAAACTCATTAAGAAATCAATAACATGTTTATATGAATACATTAATTATGAAAAGAGTCTACAGTGTTTCCGGTTTATTATGGATTGATAGGGAAAGACCCCAAACACTCACTCCCACCGTAAATTCCCATTTAATTAGCCAAGGGCATAGAAATGTAGCAGAAATTCAGAAATGAGTTGACCAGATCAGGTGGGAGTGAACACAACCTATCATCGCAGGACTTTTCCCTGTGCCCTGTTCCCCTCATGAGCACATGCAGTTGCCTGTGTGTAGGGTGCTGCCAGATCTACAATGAAAGACTTATTTTTGCTGTACCACAGGCTTTTATACTTGGGACCCATTCAGGAAAACTGATTATCCATGCTTTTCATTTAATAAAACGTTTATAAACGTGCAGCTGTCCTAGTTCTTAAGCCAGAATCAAGGTCAACAAGACCACATATCTACTAGGGGAATAAAGTAGACTCACATCCTAGATGCATACCTGAGCAATATTTCCCTCTAGCTTTCCAGAATTCTTGAAAGCCTGTTTTACCAGAGTCTGCCCCTGACTCTGGTTTATGAATTTTAATCCCATTAGTTCCAATAGGCGTTTTGGTTTGAAGACAAGAATTACATTTCACGTACGTGTATGTTTCATTTCACCATATTGTGCTCCTTGGACCTGTGATGGGGGTCATAGGATTATATTTTTGTACTCAGGCAGCATTTAGTTAATTTATATCAGTAGGTAGGACTTTGCTTAGCTATACTTTATTTGACCCTTTTGAGCATCATCATGGTTTATAGCCTTTTATAGATGAACAGGTAGCAGCTGACTGTAATTTTCTTCTTGATGCTCCTGTTACACTTTGATCATGTGGCTTCAAAACTGGGCAGTCTGACTCAGAGCTCAGACCCTTAGCTGCTATACTCTCTTACTATAATAAGATAGATTAAATAAAGATATGAATAAAATGGGGAACCCAAAGAAGGAAGCCACTGTTTCTGTTGGGGGCTGTCAGGTAGACTTCACAGAAGAGAGAACAATTGTGCTGGTTCTAAGAGAAGAGTTTGAGTTTGCTGGAAAGATAAGAATAGTAATGATGTTTCAAGTAGAGGGAATGGCATGTGCATGAACTTCTGAAAGTCCTGATTTATCTGGAAAGGTTGAAGAGTTCAGTATGGCTCGGGTCTAGGATGTGTCGAGATTATGGTGGGGTTGGGGAGAAGAGAAGTGCTGATGGGGGAGATGAGGCTGGAGAAGTCGGTTGGGTAATCAGAGAGTGAAGGCATTGTGTACAGTGGAATGCCCCTTTTTATATGTCCCTGAATTAAAATTAAAAATTTCTTGGGGTTGGCCTGGTTGCATAGTGGTTAAGTTCATGTGCTCGACTTCAGAGCCCCAGGGTTCATGGGTTTCGATCCTGGGTGCAGACCTACACACCATCCCTTCAGCTGTGCTGTGGTGGTGTCCCACATACAAAATAGAGGAAGATTGATACAGATGTTAGTTCAGGGACAATTTTCCTTAAACAAAAAGAGAAAGATTGGCAACAGATGTTAGCTCAGGGCCAATCTTCCTCACCAAAAAAAAAAAAAAAAAAAATTTATCTTCTTTCTTCAAGTTAGGGAAATGACCTTGGCTGGGCAAGGATCCATTTTTAGAGATGAGATGAGGGGCTGGAAGGTGTGTCCTTTCTAGAGGAGGTGGACCATGGTGGGGAGGAGGTTGTTTTAGGGAGGCCCCCCAAGAGCAAGATCCACAGATAGTTGATCCCCCCCGATTGAGTGCAAACATAAGCTATCCAACAGCTGTCTTGCATATGGATGTGCGTGTGTGCACACATACATCTGAACACACGAAGAAGGACAAGTGCTGAGACCAGGCAGGAGAAGCTATTAATTGTCTTGTTTGAAGAGTTTCCCGTCCTGGACACAGCTCCTTGGACTTCTCTTCATCCCTGTGTCCCAGGGCATTCTCTTGACTCCTTTGCCACTGCTTTAGGCAAAGCTTAAGAGGGTCCTCCTTTATCTTGTCAGCGGGGGTCCCCCACAGGAGGTGTATGTTCAGGACAGTGGTAGGACACTGTATCTTGAGAGCAAGTGGAGGCTGATTGCAGAGCAGAAGAGACTGGTAGATGCGGGAAGCTCGTCAGGAAGCTGGTGCTCTCCTCAGGTGAGAGGAGGTGGGGAACTGGATTTCTACGGTGGCCACATCCGGGGTAAGCAGAAGCATGTTGGTTCTGGAGACTCGTCAAAGGTAGACTCACAGGCCTTAGTAACTAATCAGATGTAGAGTGAAAGGGAGAAAGAGAGAAATCTCCAAGAGAAAGCCAGATCAGCGAGAATTAGTCCATGTAGGAGATTTGTCTGCTTTCCATGTTGCCTTGTAATGCCGGTGAGCTTGTCTTGGCTCCAGCAGGGCTGGTACGTCAAATGCAGCTGTGGGTCGAATCCATCCTTTCCATTTCCTTTTTATTTTCCCTCCTTTAGTCTGGAGCTCAATTCCATAGCTCATCTCTGTCCCCTTTTAGATTCTCTTCCATCCTTTTAAGAGAGACAACCAGCGTCTCATCGAGCAATGATCTGAATGGTGCCATTTCCACAAACCCTCTTATGTCCCCCAGATCCGGGTGTCTTCATTTCTCTGGCGGTGGAATTGTGGTGGTGGTGGTAGTTCTTCCTATAACAATTTGGATGTTGCTCACTTCCATTCTGTTCAGTGCAGTTTGTAATGACCAACTATACTCTTCTCAAACTTGTGTATAATTATCTGGTATCTGGGTATGGTTCGTTTCTTCTACCTAAGTAAGTTATTTTCCAAATGCCCTGCTGAATTTGCACTGATATTGAAAAACAGAGTTCTGACCAAAGCAAAAGTCTAGGGTAAAAAATTCTTAGCGAGGATTAAAAAAAAAATCTCCAGTGATTCAGGCCTGAATCTGATCTCTTCCTAAATCAAACATACATTTAGAAAAAGAAATCTCTCACCCTTTATCAGTAGAAGTATTTTGTTGAGATCTCAGTCCATTTATCCCAGATGACAGAAAGTTAAGGCCAGGTTTGCCTGGGAGGAGAAATATTAGCACAGACATTTTAGAGGATTTACATTTGGAACCAGTCTTTCCCTTGTTCACTTTATCAGGTAAGACCAGGGAAGACAGCACTTTTCTTAATTTTAAGAAAATTAAATCTATCCCATTTCAAACCTCTGTCCTCTATTTAATACCCCTCATTTTAGTTTCTGACCCCTATTTCTGCAGCCATATCCACAGGAAGGCCGGGGTTAGTGAGTGTGGAGCTTTTGTCCCTGCTGGTTTCTGTCAGGAGAACAAGGGCTTGAGTGGATCCCCAGCACTTCCCTGTGGCCTGGGCTTAGTTCCCTTTGGGGATCCCATTGTTCTTTCCTCTTAGCTCGTGCAGTTAGGGAGAGCCATCCTGCCTTCTGCTGGGCCTGGCTGTGGGGCATAGAGGAGAAGTTCCACTGACTCTGACACTCTCCTCCTCAGAAACTCCCCCAGTGACCTCAGAGTCCCGGCCAGAGGCTCTTCTGCCTTCATTGAGTCATTCTTTAGCTTACCCTTCTGTCCTTCGCCCCTTTCCAGATCTTTTTCCAAGTCTGGCCACTTGGTAAGGGTCATCGTACCAGTTTCAGTTCAGGCACCAGCTACAGTGGTTCTAGATCTACTTCTGATACTAAAGTGTTTCACGGGGCTTTTGAAGTTGTGAAGTGGTAACAGATGCCTCCTTTGCAGATTCCAGTTTTAAACAGCCACGGATACAGAAACTAGTGAGAATGGGGAGACGTGCAGGCAGAGCAGAGATCAAATGCTTTGGTCGGGCTCTCCTCCTGTCCATCAGTCCCTGGTTGGACAGGGTCTGCATGGGGTTGGCTGCTGCTGGATCTGAATAAAAGCTGTGTTTTGCTACCATATAGTTGCTCTAGATTAGGGGTTTACATCTCCATTCTGGAAGAATTTACTCATAACAGTCTAGGCCTTTCCATTTAAGGAAAATTTGCAAGCAGTCACTTTTGAATCAGACTCAGGGTTGCCAAGGTCACATCCTCATCTAGGGGCAGAGAGCAGAGTCAGTTCCCAAATTGCTCAGAACAATATCTCTGCCTTTATATACAGCCTTTCTCCAGACTCAGATTTCTTATCTTTAATCTGATCAGGTGAGAGAATATTATTTCAAATTCATTTCCCAGAAACATCCAAATGTGTTTGAAAACTGTTAGTTTTCATACATAAGTTGTGTGGGACGTCTTATTTATTCGGCAAATAGACAGTGCTTGCTCCTAGGGCCTAAAGAGCCCCTAAAATAACTTTGAAGCTATGTTGGGGCCTGAGGCCCTAAGTGTTTTCTTTTGTGTGTGAGGAAGATTGGCCCTGAGCTAACATCTGTCGCCACTCTTCCTCTTTTTTTTGCTTGAGGAAGATTGTTGCTGAGCTAACATCTGTGCCAATCTTCCCCTGTTTTATGTGGGATGCTGCTACAGCATGGCTTGATATGAGCTGTGCTAGGTCTGTGCCCGGGATCTAAACCTGCGAACCCCAGGCCAGCCCCCCTTGTGTTATTAATGTGAGTGTTAACAGTCATCCTCTCTGGAGGCTTGATTATCAGATCTCTTGTTCACAGCCTTTCCTATCTTCATCTCTCTTAAGATGTGTAATAATGTGACTTCCAATAAAAGAATATTTCGCCTAAACTTTTATTTTTGGCCTTGTAAAACTGCAAGTTAATCCTGATTTAAAAAAAGATTTTTAAAAATCTGCATCTTGGTACAGGTGTTTGGTTTTTATCACAAAAGCAGACTCATCAGAATCCCCAGGAGAAACTTGTCAGTGTTGTGTGCTCCTACTTGGCTCTGTTAATTCCCTCCACGAAGTGCATCGTGGACTCAGGGACCTGTCAGCAGACCTAGAGGTCCACTGTGAGGGGCCAACTGCCTGAAGAAATATTGACGTGGGCCAGCTGATACTTGGCAACATCCAGGACCACACATACTGAGGAAAATCGTCTTCCACTCCAAGGACCACTTATCTGGTTACATGTTTTAGCATAGGTAAGGTGTGTTTTCTCACAGAATTCGTATTTCTCAGTTCCCAGGGAATTTTAAGCTTTTCAGCAGTTTACACTCTTTTTTTTGTTTGTTTTAGTAATTAAGGAATGCATTTTTGTCTGATAGCTTGTTAAAAAAATTAAGTAGTGACACTAATCCCATATTTTAACATTGGAGTTAGAATCAAGCACCATGGATGCAGTAGAGAAATATAAATGGAATGTGTAACAGACACACGAGAGCAAAGGGTATTTCACATGCCAACATCTTGTAAAGCATAAGAGGCAGGATTTTCAATTCTTTCATGTAGAAAACAGTAATTAGATGCCACGGTCATAATGAAATCCGTAGATACTGACAAAGTGTAATGAAGGTATAACTTTTTAAGACTTAACTGCAGGCAATAGAAAAGGCAATTATATGAGATAAGTTCCAACATTTCTATCTAAAAGGCTACCCCGAGGTCTACATTATATGTCCACTTTCAACAAATATGACATATAAAACCCTGGATTAACTAGAAAGGCCTTGTGAGGTCTCTTGGCAGGAAGCACATCAGCCTGGGAATCCCTCAGCTTCTTTGTCCTGCTTTTCTACAGAATGCCGGTAGCCATCCTGGGCTCCGACAGATTTCTCACATGGAGTCAATACTTCTTTCCTTTCCAGGTAAATGGGCAGTTTCTTACCATTCTTTATCCCAAGGTGACTTGTTTTCCGTGTGAGATATCATGCGTCTTCTCTTGTCTTCTTGTCCCACACTGGGTGTGGTGGGACAGTGCAATTACAGACAGTAGTATCTGAGGAACAGAAGACATTCTTGTTTCTACATTTGTCAATGAAACATTGTTTTGATTGTTATTTTAGCCAGGTTGACCTGGCACTCCGAAGCTTCTGCTTGGGGCAGGAGGCAGGGAGAAGTGGAACCCTCTCCTTTGTGGGCGTTGCATACCCTCATGCGTTGTTTCCCATTTGGTTTGTCCCTCCTCAAGTACTAGGTAGGCCTTTTAGTTAAATTGGTCCCCCTTCCCCATACATTTGTCAGGAATTAGAAGAAACTACAAAATTTGCAAACGCTTGTTAAGCAACTTTTAGTTGTACCTAAACTCTGTTATGTGTCTTTATCTTGTATTTGGAGAAAACAAGAGTATCCTTATTAGATACTGAGAAGTACCTTGGGTGTTACTCGAGAGAACAGAGGGGCTACAGGCATGACTGGGAAGGAGGCGTTACTGCTACAGAGCCTCCAGGTCTCTCCCTTCCCTTCCTGCCTCCACGGGAACCCTACACATCTGTCTTTCAAGCACAGTGCTGGGCACTTAGATGCCTTTAATTAACACTAGACAGACTAACAGTTGGATACTAGCTTGCTTCATTAATAATGGACTTCAAAGACTGTGGATTATTCCCTTTGATTAACATTGGAGAGAGAGCTAGGCGGAATCTGTACCGCTCCTGCTGCTGTTGTGATGGGCCGTAGAAAGCTTTTGGCTGACTTTTCTTCCACTGTTCCTTTGGCCTTTTCTCCTGAAATTTCAAAGGAAACATAGGAAGCTTGTGTTACTCAATCTCTCTCTGATGCTCATTTAAGTAGTGTGTCTTTATAGAACAGAGTTATATTCCACCCTGATTTTCTCTCCTGTTCAAGGCGACTATCCCCTTTTGTTGGGAGCAGTGTATCAATGTAGATAAGGTAAATGAAAGTACTAGCTATAGCTAATATTAATATAATGCCTTATATAGTTTACTGTGTGCTTTCATACATAGTACCTTATCTCATTTGGTCCTCACAGCAACGCTGTATGGTAGGTGTTAGAATTGTATCCATTTTACAGATGATGAAGTGGAACTTCAGAGACGTTCAACAGTCATTGAAAGTTACAGAAGTTCCAGGATTTCAGCGTCAGGGCGCATGGCATTTCATTTAGACAGTGCTGTTTGGGCAGTCACTTTTCCACCTTGAGACTATGGCTTGGAATAGCTTACATGGTTTCGTTATTTACCTGGGCTTCCTTCTTGGTGGCTCAGAAAAACTGTTAAACCATTTAATTAGTTTGTTTTGCTTTGAGATACCTTGTTAAGAAAATTTTTGCAACATTTTAGCTATTTTAAACCCGTTCCCTCTCTGAGGTTGAGGTTCAGAAATCCTCATTTGTCGGAGTCCCATATAATGATGCCCTGTGTCCCTTGCTTCTTTCTGTTGACGTGTCCCATCCGAGGTAATTTTTAAAAATTGTTGTATTACCTTATAATTGGATGAATGCTTTTCCTCCTTATTTTCCCCCAATTGTAATTCTTCCAATACCAGTTTCCTTTTTCAAGATTGCTTTTAGTATTTTTAAGTCCTTTGCATTCATGTACATTTTAGAATCACCTTGTTGATTTCTACACACACACAGCCAGCTGTGAATGATTGAAATTTTGTTGAATCTGTTGCTCTCCCCAAATTTTACTGTTGCTCCGCAAGAAGCCTGAAGAGCTCGTGAAATATAAAAGCCCAGGGCAGAGCTTCTGGGGGCAGGCATCCAGGGACTCAGATGTTCCCCAGCAACTACCGAGGTTGGACCTGACTGAGGAGGAGCTCACATCAGGCTCCATCTTAGTGGTGGGGCGCTGCCACTGCCCTCCAGCTCCACCAGTCTAACTGAGGTGAGCTTTCCTCTCAGCTCTTTATGAAGGAAGTTGCTTCTCTTCAGAATAGAAAGCAGGTGGTGCCTCCCTGTTGGCAGTTTCCTACTTTAACCCCGTGAGGCGTCGGAAGATGCTTCTCCCATCCCAGCCCTCTTCACTTACCTCTCGAACAAGACTGCTACCTCTGAGGCGAGCTCTTGGCTCAGATGGAAAAGAATTAGTTTTTTCTCAGTATCTTCTGCAGCCTATTAGTTATACTTCTACAGACATTAAAGTGAATAAGACCTTAAATCAACTGGGAAACTGCTTACCACCATTTCCCACTGTATTATATGTTTGTACTTAAAAACCCATGAGAAATAAAAGTACACGTGAACAAACAGACATGTAGAAAATTAAATGCTTGTGACATTTTTATGAGTCTGCATGGGCATTAGTGCTGTAAGAGCAATTATTTCTTCATGAAGCCCCAGGGATTTAGGTTTTCCTGGGTAGAAGATTTTTACCTAGCTCTTGTAATTTTACAAAGAAAGCTTTCGTTATTACAAGGCAAATCGAGATGAGTGACTTCTGCTGCATAAGTTTCGTAAAAGAATAGTTTGTATAAATTTATTTACTCAACTCCCTCTGGGAATTTTTATAAGATGGATACTTGAAAAAATAGAATAATAATATCTCACAGGTTACGAATTCATAGAAATTAGGGAGAAATAATACAGTTGAGAAGGTGGAAGGGTCAATGGGATACAAATGGAATTGTGCTTTTGGCCTGTTCGTTGGATAAGTTACTGAGCTTCTCTTCCTCAGCATTCCCGCCTTGCTGGCTCTAGGAGCTTCTGCGTACATGATTGTGTTTAGATTTACACGCTTTGTTAACATCATTACATAGATGGAGAGCCTAGTCGGATTTTCCCAAGGTGATCTCTCTGCCGTGACACATCCCTGTGTGATGGTGGGTGACCCTCCTTCAAGGTGTGAGCACAGATCAGCCTTGCCAGGTCTGATGAGAGAAAATCCACCTTGCCCAAGCATAGGAATCTTCCTTCTGTCTACCATGCAGGACTCTGTCCCTCTGAGACCTCCCTGTAGAGGTCAACTTGAACTAACTGCTCTCTGCTCTGTGTCTAAAACTCGGGGAGAAATGATCTTTGAGAATGCAGTGCGTATTCAGTCTCAGTATTTAAGTGAGATTCCTGTGTCAGTGTAGGTCACCCCAAATTACCCACTTAGCCTCCATAACTTTACCCTTCACAAAGGTGCCTTCATTGAGTTTCATTTCATTACTCTGTCCTTATATTGACAGTAGATACAAGCACCATTGTATAAATGACATTGTTGTGATTTTTGTAAGGCTGTTATTAAAAGGTTGACTGCTGTGCCTTTAAATATTCCAGGTGACAAAATCTTTTATCATTTAAAAGTTTGTCTGTTAGAAGATGAGAAAAAAATTACAATTTTCTTTCACTAAACCCTAGCTAGAATTTAACAATTCTGTCAGTTTTAAGCATAGACAACGATGGCACTAGCAGTTTTGTGACTTTGTCCACAATAGAAAGTGACTTTACCATTGTAACAGAGATCTCAAAATATTACTCACACTCGCCACAAACTTGAAATTAGGATATGAATAGTTATTAAACCTGACACTAGATATTAGTATTTAATACATTATTACAGAATCATAGATAATATACCACAAATTTGTTTTATCAGTATAATTAGTTTCATTTGTAATCTTGTGTGTTTTATTTTATGCATTTAAAAACATCATTCTGAGTAGGGGTCCATAGGCTCACAAGGTACCCAGAGGGGTCTGTGGCACAGATACTCCACTCTCAAGTGGCCTTCCTGCCATGTGTACATGTGGGCGTCCTGGCTCCCTCGGGCCTGGTTCGATGTTCCTTGTGGTGAAGCTTTCTATACAGGGCCCCTGCTTGCACTCTTCTGGGCTCTCTTACTACCTTGCACTATGATCAGCCATGTCTGTCTTCCCCACTAGCCAGTGAGCTATTGGAGAGAAGGGACTCTCTCATTCTTTGATTTTAATCCTCAGCACCTAGCAGTGTGCCTTACTTGTCATAAGTATTTCATTGCTTTTTCGCTGCACGTCCATCCTTGGATTATTCTTCCTCTTTGCATTGTTTGCCAGCTGGTTCTTGGCTCTTTGGCTCAGAGTTTATGCTGCAGAGTACACATCAGGTAAGGAATGATGATTTTTTTCATCCTGTTTTGTCAACAGTGGCTTTAAACATTTTGGGGTCAGCCTGTTGGATGTTGGTTCATCTTTGATGAGCCAGTCCAGGTTTTAGGCACATCTTCTTCTCCCTGTTCAGGTTGTAATCATTGATGGTTAGCCATCTTTTCTCTGAAGTGTGGTCATTTATTTCAACATTGGTCGAGTCTTAGGAACGTTGGAGAGCTTTGTAATAAGGACCTGTTGAATTTCTAAGCCCACACCTGATTGAGGGCAACATGGTACCAGTGGAGAGAAAACTCTTCTATATTTAAACAATTGGATCCTACTATTGGTGCTGCCCTTTGGATGTGGCTAGGTGTGATGGGAAGGACAGGTATAGTAATGAGTCCCAAAAAGACTTGATGAGTTTTTTTTTTAATTAATATGGCTTCAAACCTGAGAATAAAATCTGTTCATTTGATTGAAACAACATATCTTAGGAATTAGTATTGACTAATAAGAACAGAATAAAGGTGCCTGTTTTGTTATATCACATTTGGCCCAAATATAGGAGATGTAAGTAAGTCAGATGAAATTCTATCATAAATTTGGGATCATTCCACTTTACAAAGTGTTCATTTCCTCAAGTCATTCTTATATCATATTAACTGAAAGGTAAATGTTGAAGATGGTCTTTTCTTACTAAGTAATTTGGCGTCAGCTTTTTTTGAGCATCTCAATTGAGTATATCTGATTGTGGATTGGTTATTTAAAGAATTTAGAGGGCCGGCCGGGTGGCGCAGTGGTTAAGTGCGCATATTCTGCTTTGGCGGCCTGGGGTTCACCGGTTCGGATCCCAGGTGCGGACATGGCACCACTTGGCATGCCATGCTGTGGCAGGTGTCCCACATATAAAGCGAAGGAAGATGGGCACGGATGTTAGCTCAGGGCCAGTCTTCCTCCACAAAAAGAGGAGGATTGGCAGCAGTTAGCTCAGGGCTAATCTTCCTCAAAATAAAAAAAAAAGAATTTAGAAACTTGCACGGACTCTTGTATTTTATTACATTTAGTATTTTCAAGAATTATTAAAGAAATACATAATGGAAAGTACAGAGAAATAGACAAAGAAGCAAATAAATAAAATCCTGTTACCTAGAGCTATACATTGCTAACAGCTCAGTATATATATTTTTTGTATTCCTTTTATATCTATTATCTTATGTGTGACAAACCATTGCAAAATTTAATGGCTTAAAACAATGACAATTCTTTTGCTGGTGATTCTGTGGGTCATCAATTTAGGCTGGGCTCAGCTGGGTGGTTCTTCTGCTCCAGACTAGTTGCCCCAGTCATCTGTGGTCAGCTACAGAACATCCTGCCTTCTCTGGTGTGAGTTTTCTCACATGTCTAGGGCCTCAGCTCTGGTCAATGTGATATCTCATCTGCCAGCAGGATAACTTGAGTTTGTTCACACAACAGTCTAGGGTCCCTAGAGAGACAGCAGAAGTGTGCAAGGCCTCTTGAGCAAAAGGCTTTGAATTGGCATATCATTACTTCTGCTGTGTTCTTTTGGCCGAAGCAGGCTAAGCCACAAGGCCAGCCCAGATTCTAGGGGGCAAAAATAGACTCCAGCTCTTGGTGGGAGGAGGTATAAAGTCAAATTGTAAGGGATGTGGGAAAAGGGAGAAGAGAAGACTCTTGGCATTTTTGCAACTTACCGCAGTGTGTGCGCATGTCATGTGTATATAATATTATGAAAACTGAGAGCATATGCAGTTATACATTCTGCATTTTTCATCACCAGATAGGCTCCAAATCCAAGTTACTAGTTCAATTCTGTGAGTATACTGGGGAGAGTAAATGAATTCTTATCTGAGAAGTGCCTCAAAATGTATGTAGAACAAAGGTGGTACTCAATAAATCGTAATTAAAAGAAAGAAAAAGAAAATGTGACTTCTTTAGGAAACTGCTTGAATTCCATCAGTCCCACTTCCTGGTTGGTTTTATTTCTCTTCTGACTTCTTTCCACATTTATTCACCTAGTTGATGGTGCCGGGGTACTCATGTTGGAAGAACTTCAACTGTTTAATGAAAATAAAAACTACCTAACAAGGTTATTGGGAGAATTTAATTAACTCATGTATATGGATGTGTGTTGGAAACTCTAGATGTGTTATTGTTTCCCAGGAACTCTTTGATGCTTTTGTGGGATTTCTAGAAGATGTTCTTACTTAACATTTTTTCACATCCCCAGCATCTCAAACTGACTCTAGCTTTTCTTTAAAAGAATTTGTGCATTTTTTTAAAAAAAACCAGTTTGTTCATTTCTGCCTAGTGCATGTTAAAGAAAATTTGACTTTCACAACCTTAGACTGCACACTAATCTTCAAAATACCATAGCTGTTTCTTTAATCTGATGGAGCCCCTTACATAACGTCTGTCTTCTCTGATCAGCAGTGACATTCTTAACATCAATAGATTCTTAGGCTTTTCTGACAGGAATTATTTTTAAGGATGTATAATCGGTTATGGGGTATGCTTGTCAATAAATTTTTCCTGCAAAAATAAATCAGAAATCCTATCAAAATAGCATTATGAAAAAAATTTGTTTTCCTTAGTACTCCCCATGAAATGGTCATGCTTGAAGCTTATGAAAATTTCTATTTAGATGAAGGCTGTGAATTTAATTTGTGTGCCGGCCATCTTTCCAACCAGTCAATTTGCATAAATTTCAGGTCCTAAGCAGGAAAAAAGATGGTTGTGGTCTAGAGTCAACCTTTTCTCCATCAAGCCTGTATCACCTTTCTTCTCCCTTTACTGGCTGCTTCCGTTTTCCACACCCTGTGAATTTCACCATAAGCCTTCTTTATTCCCTCCCTCTAACCTGCATACATGCCTACTCACCCCTAAAAAGAGGAACGTCTTCCTAAAACTCCCCTTTATGTCTCTTTGCCCTTTTCTGAACAGTGAATGCTTAGAATCAGTCCTCTCCCATTTTGAAAATGTGTCCGTACCTGTCCTCACACTTCCTTCATTCAGTTTTTCATTGATTAGTTCATTCATTCCTTTATTCATTCATTGTTTGTCTGGCAGCAACAATGTTGTACATGCTGTGCTGGGTGCCGTGGATAAAAAGACACTGACCCATGGATTTTCCTGTCGTAGGAGGGACAGTAAATGAAAGTGACATTTGGCCGGGGCTTTAAGAGACTTGTAAACAAAGGCTTTGGGAGCTTTAGGGGTGACGGGGAGGAGACCTCATTATGCCTTCTTTCCTAAGGACCATCACTTTGTGCCCACATTTGACAAGAGTTAGAGTCAGGAGTGGATGAGGCAGAGAGCATGACAGTGATGCTGGATTGAGTCTTGTCATATGAAATCAGGGTGCTGAGCAGTCATACATGCCAATTGCTGAGTACAATAGGGAAGAGTGGTTTATTAACCTGGGGCTAGGGTCTTAGGTATGTTCTCCATTTCCTAAAATGAAGCCAGTTAACATTTGCTGAGAACAAGCTGCCTGTGAGTCTAGGTATTTTGTGGACTTCATCCTGTTTTACAGCAAACCTTCATTGTAAGTTGTATCCCTTCTACAGATGAGCAAACAGAGGCTGGTAGAAGTTAAGTAAACATCCCCAAGAGCACACAGCTAGTAAGAAACAGCTTAGAATTCAAATCCAAACCATTGTCTCCTTGGAGGATGAATTTCAGTTGTAATAACATATGCAAAAGGAACTAATATATAGTAAAATACAGTACTTGCATTCTGACCATGAGTATTTTTACATCAGTTTGCCAGAGGTACATCTACCAAAGAGAGTTGCTGAGATGAAGCTCTGTTTGGCTCTAATTCAGGTCGCTCAGAGCCACTGTGTGTGGCCACACAGGTTGTGGATTTCACCTCCTAGAGTTACTGGTAACCTATAATCTTACATAGCAGTCATAGGCCTAATTTTGGAGGTAGATAACTCTGCAGACTGTCCCTTTGTTTGTATTTATTATTACCTCTAAATCCTTCTCTTACTTTGAAAGGTTAGATATATTTAAATGGGATGGACAGAGAAATGAGGTAGGAAATGAGGTAATTATTTCAGCGTATGTCACATACTATGGCCTTGATGTTAAAGTAAAGACTTCTACTTCAAGCATAGCACATTCAAACCACTACAGGCTTCTTACTGTTGTTTTTTGTCAAGATGTTTACAAACCTAACTATACCAAAGGTATAAAAAATTTTCCCAAATAAGCCAGCATTCACTAGGGAATGATTTCAAGGAGGAAAATATCCTTTTGTTTTGTTAGGCATTTGAGAAACTAGATGGCAGGGCCCACTCTACAAGTAGCAGACCCTTAGCAACACATTTTTGGGAGAGTTGCCTCTTATCCAAATCATGAGCATCTTTGTCCTCAGTTCTTTACTCCAGGCCCTCGTCTCCCACCTGGACTGTTGCAATAAGCTCCACCAGCCCCTTCTGCACCTGTAGCCATATAGAACTGCATCATTTTCCTTCTGTACCTAAACCTCTCAGTGGCTTCATAGGCTCACAGGATGGTGTCTAGATTCCTTAGGGTGGCCTAAGAACTGCCCTCCCCTCGTCTTCCCCCCATAGCCTGACCTCTGGGCCCTAGGCCATTTCTACACTCTCCTCCTACCTCTTCTTCCCCTCCCACACAACAGCAGGACCTCTCGCAGTTCTCAGAACAGAACAGGCTGTTTCCTGCTTTTAGGTCTTTGCTCATGCCCATCACTCTGTGCTTCATTGCCCTCCTGCCCTAATTCTGCCCATGAATACAAAGTCATGTTCAAGATGGCGTGCTAGAATACATCCCATCAGTCTTCCATCGTGCATCTGTATGATGGCTTCATGGCACATACCTGTGTGGGCCTGTTTCAGGGAACAGGGATCAAGAATTTTAGTGGTTTTTGTATATTTGAGTCCCCAGCACCAGAGGAGGTGCTTGGTGCCCACTGGCTAGTATAACAAGTTGAAGGAATAACTGTTGAAGGAATTAGTGAATTAAAGACTCTGTGGACATGTCTTCTTTGGTTTCTGGAAGGTAAAGATCAAATATAACACTTTGTCCCCTACAGGATGTTTTAGCCTTTCTTGAAATTCAGGGCAAAAAGGTAAAGCCTTTAATAGAACCGATATGCTGAATGATGACACTTTATTTTCTGGTGATGTTCTAAATACCCCTGCTGGGAAACACTGGGATTTAATGAGTCCTGGCTTTCTGGAGGTGTAGATAATGTGTTAGACTAATGTTAGTATCTTAGTGATTATGAGACCATGTCTTCCAGGACCCATTTAGCTAAGGGCCTGGACCTTCCCAAGTGCTTGATTCAGGGTCTCTTCTAGTGGGTCAGAGCTTGTGGCATCAAATGAATCAGGTCAATGAATGAGACTTGGAGTTGGGGAGGAAAGGGGTCCCAGAGCTGGAGAGCAGATTTCTGCATAAGATGTTGACTACCATCTTTGCCTGGCAGGAATGGGTTTGTAGGAGTTCCTGAAAGGGGAGCAAAAGTCTTATCCTGAAAAACAAAACACCCATAATATAACAATCATTTCTGGAGGACTTACTGTGAGCCAGGCACTCTGCCAAGCATTTTCAAGAGAAGGCTTTTATCCCAAAGTCTTATGCTGCCACCGGATGATGTGTACACCCTGAGACCTAGTCGTGGTGTTCCAGGAGGCCGTGAACATGTGTGGAAAGAGAGGAATGGAAAGAAAAAAAGGAAGTAAAGGTGGAGTCTACAACTCATGCCCGTGTTCTTAGGGAAGCGTGCAGCCCATCCTGACTATCCAGCTGTTATCGAATTGATAATTGAACTTTACCCTAGTGTTTAATTTAGAAATGAAGTAGTTTGTCTTGCAGGCTCGTTTTTCTTGTCTAAAATTATCAGCTGTGCTACAGGTTTTTAAAAAGTAGCTGGGTGTATTTTAGGATTGAGCAAATGTGTAAATGGGTTCATGTTGTTTTACCGAGGTTCTCACTGAGAAAGTAAGGACATGCAAAGATGGAATGGGGGAAGGCAAGAAAGAACCCTGTGGGGATATCACCATGATGCAGGATTTCTAACATAGCTACATACGTATTTATACACATATACGTACATGTGCATATGTATGCATACGTGTGTATACATGCATATATTTCCTTACTCTGTCTATTGAGAGAGTCAAGAAGCAAAGATACCCTTGTAGTAATAAGTACACCTGAGCACCTGGATCTAGGTCTTTAATATCACTGCCTTCTAAAACAACCCACTTTCCTTGAGGAAATGCTAAATCCAGGGCTGGGGCAAGATGATCCTGGGACATCTTGTCGGTCAGAAAGTAGGGAACTGGTAAAAAAAAAAAAGATGTTTAAAAGACACAGGAAAAAGCTTGAAGAGGCTTCTGTTGGCCAAATCTGGGATACTCTGAGCACCAAAATAATTTAAGATGAGTTAAAACAATGGGGGAAGAGGAATTAAGTCCATATTGATAATGGATGGATGGATGGACAGACGGATGAATGGATGAATGTGGAGAGAGAAGGAGACTCTTGCTTAACAAATGCTAAGTGCCAACTAGTAAGTGTGGAGGGAGTGCTGGAGCGAGAAAAATCAGCATATCACCACCATCATAGAAGATTGGGTCAGACAAGACTCATCAATGGACGCTAACTCTATAGAAGTGTGTAGGGACAGAATATTTGCATAGTGCTAATGGTTCTCCCACAGATTACTTATTAGTTGTAAGCAAAAATAGTAATTATAAAGTGGAGAAACTGGACCACACAGTTGACCAGGATCAAAGTCAACATCACCACTGAGAGACAGACAAACATCATGTGCCTCCAGGTGTGATATCCTGAGAAGAATACATCATCTTTGTGGTATTCTGGCTAGGAATATATAACAGCATGTAATCATAAGAAAACATCAGACAAATGTTCCACTGAAAAAGCATGGGGAGGTAGAATTGTATCTTTCAGAACTATCACAGTCATAAGAGACAAAGAAAAGCTGTGGAAATGTTCCAGATTAAAGGAGACTAAAGACACGTGGCAACTAAATGCCATACCCGACTCTAGGCTGGACCCTGTACTTGAGAGCAGGGGAGGAGGCTGGTGCCATACAGGTCATTATTGGCTTAGTTGACAAAATTGGAATATGCATTGTATATTAAAATATCTTACCAATGTTAAATTTACTAAAGTTAGTAACTGTACTGTGGTTATGTAAAGGAAAATCCCTATTCTTAGGAAATACACACTGACATATTTAGGAGTAAAAGCCCATGACGTATGTAGCTTATTTGCAAATGGTTCAGGGGGTTATTAATATTCATATATGCATTTACATATATACATATATAAAACATAGAAAGAATATGCCAAAAAAAGGAAATAGTAAAATGTTAATAGCAATCGATAAAAATAGATGAGTGCAGGTAAAGGGTCAAAGAGTATATAGGTGTTTTTGTACTGTTCATGTTCTTAGAACTTTTAAGTTTGAAATTATTCGCCATAAAAAGTTAAAAAATTTAAAAAAATATGACCAAGTCAATGACTGTTTTCTAAATAAATGTTTCTTTTATTTTCTCTCCTTTTTCTTGCCCCTTCTTTAGAAGTCCAAGGCTGGTGAGAAGGGCATCTCCGTGGGCCAGACGGTCATCACGAAGCATCGGAACACCCGGTACTACAGCTGCCGAGTGATGGCCGTGACCTCGCAGACCTTCTACGAGGTCGTGTTTGATGACGGCTCCTTCAGCAGAGACACGTTCCCTGAGGATATTGTGGTGAGTAGGTTGCTGGGGTGCCTGCTCCTCGGTGCACTTTTTGTATCACTAAACCAGCTGAACCTTTCAGGAATTTTTCTTTTGGAGTAACTCATTTCACTTAATATCCGATTCAGGTGCGCTGTTTTCCCACCACAAAGAAGTACTGTTATCCAGGAGGCTCCTCAGCCTTCCTCATTCTAAATAGTAGCCAGGTGAACTTAGAAGACTCATCTTCCCAAATTCCTTTTACTAAGTAAGAAGTGTACGTGGCCAGGAAACAAAATGTGAATCCACCTATTCTTTTCTGTTACAGAGTATTAGCATGTTTGAGTTCCTTTCTTACATGTTTTTCTTTATACGTAACTGGAGAATATGGCTTTTATTAACTGACCTGATGGTGACATCTGTGATCTGACAGAAACATCTGTGCATATTTCATATGGGAGTCACAGAAATCACACAGGAAAAGGGCTCAGGCTTTTGCTCAGGCTCAGAGTTTCTTAACTGTGTCTGGAACGGGACATGCGTGCGTGCACACCTCTCTGTCTGTCTGTCTTCTCCTTCCTGTCTCGCCTCAGTGAACACCTTGGGGCTTATTCAGAGGAACTAGGACTGTGTCTCAGGGGCTTGCTTTTTAACAGAATGTTTCACGAGAAGAGTACTTTCCACAGAAGGTCTTTTGAAACTGAGGTCAGATCACATAACTGGGAGCAGGTTAGTCTTCTGGTCATCTTGTTTTCCCTTCCATATTTAAGGGGAGTTCCATTTTGGGGAGCCAGGCCTCAATACTGCAGTTGTAACTTCTGCCTTGTCCTGGATCTGTTGATGCTTTGCTCTTGTTTGTACTTGGAAAGACCTTTCTTAATGACTCTGGGATAGTAGCAGTTATGCGTTATGTGCAGTTGATAATTAAATGCAACCTTATGAGCTTGCTCATAAATATTTCCAGAATTTTGGTCCCCTGGGACCAAAGAAACATTGATTCAGTCAGCTTTGTTATGCTTACTTCTCTGTGCCATTAAGAGGGACAAGTTTGTAAACAAAGTGACTTTATTTGAAAGATTTTAAAGCAAATGAATTTAGACAAATTAAAAATCCCCAGACCTGGTCATATACCAAAAGGACGAATGATGTTTCTTCGCAGAATTCTAACTGGAACTTCACTTTACTGCTTTGCCATGGCCGTTCATAAACAGCAACCCTTAGGTACCACATTCTCCTTGTTAGAATAGATCGTCCCTTCGAACACTCACTCCACAGTCATTGAGTACCTGCTGTGTGCCAAACAGCACACTGGGTGCTGGCAAAGATAATGAAAAAGACAAGTATGATTCCTGCCCAGTCTGAGGGGACACAGGCTGGTAAATGGGTGCTTTCTCTACAGCACAGTAAGTGCTATGAAAGAACCAGAAGCAACTTAGCACCTGTTGGGTCCAGAAGAATAGCTAAGAGCATCCACAGGGTTAGTAAGGGCTGACTTTCTAACGTGGACCACGTGCCAGGCACAGCTTCAAGAACTTGATGTATTTGAATTTATTTCATCCTTACAATCCTACATGCCAGACACTATGATGTTTTACATTTTGCTGCTGAGGAAACTAAGGCACAAGGAGGTAAATAACTTTCCCAGGGCCACACACAGCTAATAAGTGTTGGGAGGAGTATTCAGTCCCACAGTCTGACTCTAGAACCTTTGTTCCTAACCCCTGGGAAGAAAAGACGTTTAAAGTAGGAGAAGAAGAGATGTGCAAGGACAGGAAAAGCACAAAAATATACAGAAGACTGAGGCCAGCCCCGCCCAGGCTACATACTTATTTTAGAATTAGCCTTCTTTCCTGCAAACTATAAGTACTGAGCCAGCAAAAAATGGAAAACTTTAGGGGGCCTGCCCGGTGGCGCAGCGGTTAAGTTCGCACGTTCCGCTTCTCGGCGGCCCGGGGTTCGCTGGTTCGGATCCTGGGTGCGGACATGGCACTGCTTGGCAGCCATGCTGTGGTAGGCGTCCCACGTATAAACTAGAGGAAGATGGGCACGGATGTTAGCTCAGAGCCAGGCTTCCTCAGCAAAAAGAGGAGGACTGGCAGTAGTTGGCTGAGGGCTAATCTTCCTCCAAACAAACAAACAAACAAACAAACAAAAAATGGAAAACTTTGGTGGGGAGCGTGGTGGGGATGGGATAAAAGACTTCTGAGCACTAATCCCAAAACCTGAGCAGATAGTCAGGTCTTTATCACAAGTTTGGTTTTAAGTATGCATCAGTATTGTGCGAACACAGGCTCTAAAGTTTCTAAGATTGTTCGGGAATGCCAAGGCATTTAAATCAAAAAGAATGAAAAGGCAAAATTCTTTACAGCTTGATTAGCTATTACTTAGCATATTTGATAAGGATTTGAGGTTCAGCAGTGGGGTGTGGGTGTGGTCAAGCTCTAGCCTTGGAGGGAGGGGGCAATGGTGTGAGTTGACATAGACTGGAAAGGGGACATCTGTTTAAATTTGTGTGAATGATAATTTTTTCAGGGAAAAAACAGTTATGATTGTCTGTGAGTAGGGCTTCTCTTATTCAGTCTTTCCCACTGTCAATACTCCCTGCCATCCTATCTCATCTACATTTTTGGTGACTTGTTCAAGGCCTCTTTGACCAAGTAGGTATATTTGAAGCATGTTGTATTTTCAAATTTCACATACTTTCTAGTAGTGTTACCATTTGTCAGCTGCTGTGGCCTCTTCCCCTTTGTTGTCTTGGTGCTGAATGAGGTGTCCCCAGCTTTACTTCACTGGTGTCTATGTACCTAAGGTTTTATTTTTTCTTATAATGTTTTATTAGAGTCCTCTAGAGAAACAGAACCAATAAGATGTGTGTGTGTGTATTTAATATATTAAATATATGATATGTAAATATACAGTCATGCACTGCATAACAACGTTTCAGTCGACAATGGGCTGTGTATACAATGGTAGTCCCATAAGATTAGTACCATATAGGCTAGGTGTGTTGGTGTGTAGTAGGCTATACCATTTAGGTTTGTGTAAGTACACTCTATGGTGTTTGCATGATGGCAAAATCACCTAAGGATGCATTTCTCAGAATGTGTCCCCATTGTTAAGCAACACGTAACTGTATGTGTGTGCATGTGTATGATTTATTATAAGGAATTGGTTCATGTGATTGTGGAGGCTGAGAAGTCCCAAGATCTGTAGTCAGCAAGCTGGAGACCCAGGAGAGCAGATGGTGTAGTTCCAGTCCAAAGACCTGCAGGCTCAAGACTGAGGAAGAGCCGATGTTTCATTTCAAGTCCAAAGGCAGGAAAAAGCTAAGTTCCGGCTCAAAGCTAGTCAGGTGGGAGGAATTCTTCCTTGCTCATGAAAGTCAGCCTTTTTGTTCTATTCAGCCCTTCAGTTGATTGGATGGGATCCACCCACATTAGGAGGGTAATCTGTTTTACTCAGTCTATCAATTCAAATATCAAAGTCATCCAAGAACATCATCACAGACTCACCCCGAACAATGTTTGACCAAAACCAAATATCTGGGCATCAGAGGCCCAGTCAAGTTGACAGATAAGATTAACCATCACAAATATATTGTCCTGGGGCATTTTAGAAGATTGTTTTCCTTGTGATGCCAAGCTCTGGTGCCACAGCTCTAACTCTGTGGCAGAGTGTCATTCCTTTCTGTAAAGCAGCCACGTTGTTTTGGTCGGTTTGTAGCATTCTGTAGATCTACTCCATTAGCCATGTACTTTGTCCTGGTCATCATCTAGGTTCCCAAAAGACGAAGTCATAGATTTTATAAAGCAAGCTTTTAAAACTTAAAGGATTATCAAGGCTTGATTGGGGTCACATTGTTTCTCATGATGTTAATGAAAGCTACAGGATTAAATTGTAGTATGTCAGCTAGACTTCAGTTTTAGATAAAGGAATTTGATATTATATTTTAAGATATAATGTATGTGTATAATTAAGTATATTATAAATATATTCACATATAAATTATATTTATTCCCATATATGATATAATGTGAATGTGTTAACATGACCATTTTTTAGGCCATATGGCCTAATTGTTATGATCACCTCACATCCATCTTTGATATTCTATGTCAGAGCTGTCTTCTGGGAGATGGGGACCCTGTTGGTACCCTACTGGGGAGTTTCATCAGGAGATAAGAAAAATGTAATCAGGTCTGTTTCTGTCTTGCAGATCGTGGCAGAATAATTATTTGATGGAAACACTAAATACATCCCACATTCTTCAGAGAAATCTTATTTTCATTAATTGATATACCTGTGGCATCTAAAACAGGGTAGAAAATGATTTTTTCTTCTGTTTCTCTGAAAACTCTCTAATCCACACAGTGTGCTTATCAGGTGTGAGTGTGGTGGGCAGGCTCTGTCATCAAATGCGATGTCACATCAGTGTTACTGGCTAGTAAAGAACCAGTGTCTCTAAGCTGCAGGTCCTTGATAATTAGAGCTGCGATAAGGGTGCAGCACAATTTCAGTGTTTTTTTTTTTTTTTTTTTTTAAAGATTGGCACCTGAGCTAACATCTGTTGCCAATCTTCTTTTTTTCTTCTTGTCTCCCTGAATCTCCCGAGTTCATAGTTGTGTATTCTAGTTGTAGGTCCTTCTGGTTGTGCTGTGTGGGACGCCACCTCAGCATGGCCTGAGGAGTGTTACCATGTCCGTGCCCAGGATCTGAACTGGTAAAACCCTGGGCCGCCGAAGCAGAGCGTAGAAACTTAACCACTAGGCCACAAGGCCAGCCCCACAATTTCAATTTTTTAACTATGAAAATAAAATTTAGAATCAAGTGTAATCATCTCAAACTATTTGTGTATGACATAAATGTAGTCCTTTGTGAAGCCTGATGCTTGAGTAAAGAAAGTTACATTCCCTTATTTATAGAATCACTAATTACAAATCATTTTATAAACCTAACAGAGGAGAAACCTTTAATGTAGGCTGGCCTATCCATGTGAGAAAATAAATTACCAGGCATTGAAAGGCCTATGTTAGGGTTTTGTGGCTAGAGAGAGTATTTAGAGCAGTAGGGAGAAGCTTTCTTTGAACTACCAGGAAATTTCTTTCCATACCTAGGTGCTTTATTTTTGTGATAGTCTGAAAAATGTCCAAAAATTTCTCTCAAAAATACAGCTGCAGAATGTGTGTCAGCCCAGTTAAACTCAGCATGCAATCTGTAGCTGTCAAGGGAAGTAATAAAAGATGTATTACCTCACGCCTCCATCTGTCAGTCTATGAAATTGCAACACACTTCCTGATGAATTTTTTTGTCTCCTACTGTTTTGATGGGAATGGAAGTGGCCCACCTGAGAGAACTCAAAGAGCATGGCGATTCCAGGGCCTCCGTTTAGCCCATGCTAAGACCCAGGATCCACCAGCATGCCCGTGTTGACACTAGAGTGATGACTGCTTCCTTTCGTCTGAACGGAGAGCTGATTTCGAGGATGAGCATTGTGCAGTGTGATCTGGATAGTTCCATAACGAGCACTTAACATTCACCACTGGGCGTGAGAAGAGAAACAGGACCCTTTAGAAGTTCAACAGCGAGTCCGTCACTGAAATTTCCCTGAGGACTTGCTACATTTTTCAGCCTGTGTTGAAATGGGGACTAAGCACGAGAACTATACTCTTCAGGATTTTCGGGGTGGAGTGTCATGGCCGTTAATTTTTGTTGGCTGTACAATGCAAACTGAAGTTCTTAGAGCTCATTTTTTTCCTTAGTTATAGGCAAATTACTTAAACTTTCAAGCCTCAGGTTTTCTTCCCCCACTAAAATGTGAATAATAGTTCCTATCTTCTGGGATTATTGAAAGGACTAAATAAGCTAAATGCCTGACACATTGTAGGGACAAAATCAAATTTTTTAGGATATTAACTTCAGTCTGTAGAGTTTTTTTTCCTTTTTCCTCCCCATCTAGTTTTTGCTGCCCATTTCTGTTCTTGATGAAATTTGGTTAGAAGATGTGTCCTCAGAACTTTGTTCCTACTTGTTAGGTTAAACAGGTCCCTGCGCATGTGAGATTTCACTGAGCATATTGTTTCCACTTGCCGTGAAGCAGTCCTAGCATCTTTAGATTTTATAATAAAGATATGTCTATAATTATAAATATATAATATATATATAATTTTCTACATTTATGCTTTTATTTTTCTGAGTGTTTAAAGTGTTATTTCATTGGCTTTTCATAACAAACTCTGCTGCAAAGTAAGTTCTTGCTCATTTCACAGGTGTGATATTTGCCAAGTCGCAAAAGCTTTGATTTGTCCAGGATCCCCAAACTAGGGGTGACAGAGTTAGGTGGGCCCCCTGTATTCCATTGCTTTTGGGCACCTTCCAGGAAATCTGCTCTCTGGGACTTGGTGTAGCTGTGGGAGAAGACCTCGTGCCTCCTTTGATGGACAGGGTGTAGGAGCTGCTCAGTGTTCAGTACCTCACAAGCTCCCACTTGGCACGTGTAGGTACAGGGGTGACTCTGGATGTCCTGGAGACAAAAGAAAATATCTGAGGAGGTTTGAGAAACTAAGAAAAAAGTTGTTCCAGATACACTCTATGCTATAGCATCTTGGAAGCATTTTTGGATTCCTCTTGGCTCCTAGATTTTGAGGTACCCTGGATTTTCAAGTCAGGTGGAAGGTGCACCCCATCCCAGACCATCTGTGGTATATTTGCTCCAGACTGATGCCCCTTCCCTCCCCCGCCTTGCCAGTCCTGGTTCTTCTAGAATCAGTGGAAAATTTACTTTTCTAAGCCTTCAAATTCAGCTGACAAATTTTATTTTATTTCTAAATCTAATAATTTTTGCATAAAAAATAAGAACAAACTCATTTGTTGCTTGGTTAATGTTCATATGATGTATAAATTTGACAGATCAAATCCTAAACATTTTGCGTTAAGTAATCAAATTTCCTTGGACATCTTAACTATGATTATAGATTTAACGTATATAATTCTCACAATTTTTCTAAGCACTTAATGCCCATAAATCTAATAAATCAGACATTAGTTTAGTAATTCAAATTCTCGTATTTCAAACATCTTCAAAAAACAAATAACACGTATAGCAATATACTATTTACAAAACACATTACTGCACCTTTTATAAACACAATTTACAATAGATAGATTGTATTTAAACACAATTTAATTGATAGATAAGTAGATAGAATCTACCGACCAAGGAGGAACAATATTACTATATTGGCTAGGAGTTTACTAAGAAAAAATAATCAAAGTCCTCAAGGCCTTTCAGAAGCAGAGAGTCTGGTTGTACCTTTGAAGATGAAACCCACAGTTACTGGGCAGGGGCTCCTAATTAACATCAGCTTTAATCTGATTTGTCAGCTCTCTAAACCATGTGCCCCTCACTGAGGCCTTATTAGTCTCATAAGTTTTACAGACTCTCTCTTAAGTTGGTGGGGTTGATGCTTACCAGGCCCTGGGATTTTATTCCCTTTTGTGTAACTCTTGTGTGGCTTTTTGCATTAAAGCCTGGAGCATACTAATGGAAAGTTGGGTTGGGCTCCCTTTCTCTTTTATCAGTTGTATGTATCTCTCTGACCACGATTCTGTAGCCATCATATTGACAATTTCCATTTAGCACTGGTGATCCTCTGAAGAAAAGTATGTCATTGCCCTGATGTCCCATGCAGGAGATTAACTAGTTGCCCTGAAGACACACTGTCAGTTATGTTTTTCTTCAAGTATATACCTCCCTCACTTGACAGTATTTCTCTTATTTCTCTGTTGGTAATTATCTCGAGGTGATTGGTTTGGGGAACTTATTCCCAGGAGACAGGATCCTGGTGTTTCTTTCCCATCCTTTTCTGTCCAGGGGAACCAAGGTATAGCATCTCATCTTCAGCCTAACAAAATCAAAATAACTACCTTGAACTTGAGGGCAATGTTATTAATTTCCAGGACTTCATCATCATTTCTCAGTGCAGAGCTTAAACCCAAGGGTGGCAGACACTATCAACCAAATCTACCCTATGTTTGGGAATATCCAGTGATAACATTCTTCCTGAGCTATGTTTTCAGCACTGTGCTGGGCACTGGGGGGTATTCAAAGATGTATAAGCATAGGTGTAGGAGTGATCCTGGGTGTTCTGGAAGCAAAATAAAATGCCTAAGTGGGTTTGAAAGACTAAGAAAAAAGTTGTTCCCAGAAGCATTCTGTGCTGTGGGATCCTAGGAAGCCCCTGGATTTTCAAGTCAGGTAGTCATGTAGACATTACAGTGGCAGAGACCAAGTTGACCAAGGGACACCTCTTGTCAGTGAGGCCACCACAGCTTTGAGAATTCAGGCGCCATTCCAGCCCATTTGTGTTGTTTTGTTTATCACTGATGCCCCTTACATCCCCTCATCCCCAACGAGGAGCTGATCTGAAAGGTTTTACAGGAAAAATAACCAATGAAGATTCTTAAAAATAAATTCAGAAATGGAAGCAATTGTGACGGACCAGAGTGTTGAAGAACACTCACTGGTGAGGAGGGACATGAGCCGGGTTACTGGCTTGTAAGAATTCTTTGTGTGTTCTAGACAGGAGTCCTTTGTTGGATGTTCTGCATTTTTTCTCCCAGTTTGAATATTTCATTGGACGGGTGTAACATTTTGTTTATTCATTTGCCAGTTGATGGACATTAGATTGTTTCTAGTTTGGAGCTATTGTGAGTAATGATGCTATGAACATTTCCTTTCAAGCCTTTGTGTGGATGTGTGTTTTCATTTCTCTGGGATAAATATCTAGAAGTGAGATTACTGAGTTGTATGTTTAGCTTTGTAAGAATCTTCCAAACTGTTTTCAAAAGTTGCTGTACCATTTTGCATTCCCACCAGCAATGTATGAGGTTTTAGTTTCTCCACATCCTCACCAGCACCTGCTATTGTCAGTCTTTTGAATAATAACCATTCTAGTAGGTGCACAGTAGTATCTCAATGTGATTTTAATTTTTATTTCCCTGAGGACTAATGATTTGGAGTATCTTTTCAAGTGCTTATTACCCATTCATATATCGTCTTTGTTGAAAAGCCTATTCAAATGTTTCACTTCTTTTTAAAATTGAATTGCAGTGGTTTTCTTTTTTTAATATTTTTTATATGAATCCTTTGTCAGATGTATGATTTACAAATATTTTCTCCCGGTCTGTATCTTGTCTTCCTCCTTTTTCTTTTTTGCTGGGGGACATTGGCACTGAGCTATCTGTGCCAGTCTTGCTCTATTTTTTGTGTGTGGGACACCACCACAGCATGATCTGTTGAGCAGTCTGTAGGTCTGCTTCCAGGATCTGAACCTATGAGCCCTGGGCTGTTGAAGTGGAGTACGTGAACTCAACCGCTACACAAGGCTGGCCCCTTCACTTTCTTAATGGTGTCTGAAGAGCAAAAGGTTTAAATTTTTTTTTTCTGAAGAAGATTCTCCTTGCGCTAACATCTGTTGCCAGTCTTCCTCTTTTTTTTCTTGAGGAAGACTAGCCCTGAGCTAACATCTGTGCCAGTCTTCCTCTGCTTTGTATGTGGGACGCTGCCACAGCATGGCTGGTGAGTGATGTAGGTCTGTACCCAGGACCTGAACCCCTAAACCTGGGCTACTGAAGTGGAGCACAGGGAACTTTAACCACCCAGCCATGTGGCCAGCCCCCCAAAGTTGTAAATTTTAGTGAAGTCTAATTTATCAGTAGTTCTTTATGGATCATGCTTTTGGTTTATATCTTAAGAAATCTTTGCCTAACTCAAAGTCACAAAGATTTTCTCTTATGTTCTCTTCTAGAAATTTTATAGTTTTAGGTCTTACATTTAGAACTATGATCCATTTTGAGTTCATTTTTGTGTGTGGTTTCAGGTCAGAGTCTAAGTTCTATAAAATGAAAGCGACACAACCTAACTTAATTGTTCTAAATATTAAATGAGAGAATGTCTATAGTCATCACAGTGTAGCACCTTACACAGAGTAGGTGCTCAAAGAATGTGGTTCCTCTCTGCTCCTTGACTTAACTTTCTCAAAATTTCGTTACAGAAAGGAAAAATCCATATTTGTTGTTTCTTTTAATATTCTGAACTTCTAGAAAGCCACGTTGGACAGTTCATTTGTAGATCTACTTAATATCAGGAGTATTTTGGAAATGTGTATAGTGTAGGTCTTCAAAAATTTAATTTCGAGATTATAATTTCGTACCTTTAGAGAAAGAGTAGAAAATACCAGATAAAGGAATGGTTCCCTCTCCAATGAAATCTTAAATGTGGTGAATGTGCTCAGACCTAAAAAAATCCTTTGATATATTCTAGAGATCAGTCTTTTCAAGATCGCATTTCAAACCAGGATGTGTTTTGTTTTTCCAAAGAAAGAAAAAGGAAGGGAGGGAAAAAAAGGAAAGAAATTTTTTTGTTAGCAGTGTAGTCGAAATTAATGAATAAGTGTTTACTTAAAGAAGAAATTAAATTCTAGATTTGCCATTTTAACTCAAACTTGTTAGTCATAGCATTTATCTCAGTTTGATATGTGACATCCACTAACCTGAGCTTCTTGAAAGCAAGGGCGATGTCTGTTTGAATTACTGTTATGTACCCAGTACTGAGTACATGGCCAGGTTTATAGTAAGTGGATAATAAATGTTGAATTAAAGACTAAATTAACATTAATAGCCATTACATATTCAAGTATTAAATTTGTTATTCTAGTCATACCTTAGACAATTAGTACGTTATTTTAAAATTCATAGTCACTATCAAGAATTATTTTTAAATTTGAATCCAAGTCCATATGTTAAGTTTCATCTCCTTTCCAGGTAAAGAATATTTAGTCCTTAGAGTAGGGCTGTGTTCCAGTGAGCCTTTAGTATTTGGGCTTCCACATAAGATTCCTCTATTTTGAGGTCTCTAGCCCTGAAAATATTTGAAACTACTGGTTTAGATAACGTGAATTGTTGTATACTGTCCTACTGCTATGAGAGTGAGAAATCTTTATGAAGAGGGGGCAGGGGACCCATGGTGTTAATGGAGCTATTGACTCCTGTGTCTGCCTGAGAGCAGGACTGTTGGGAACTGTCTCCCATGGTCCGAGCAGGCTCTCCCACAAATGTTCAGCTCTGAACTGTGGCTATCAGTGACATCACTTCTAAATCTTAGAGTAGGGCTGAATTAACTTCCATTTAATAGAAAATATAAACATAATGAAAATTCCTTATTGTTTTCAATAAATGCGTGGCCAGATGTCACATATTATAGAATCAGGATGTCATCATAGCATCAGAATGTCAGCGTTCATATTGACCCTTCCATTCCTTTTTAAATGAAAATGGCACACCACCTGTCTATGATGCAAGGTTTCAAACTCTTAAATCTTTCCTTGCTCTAACTTCATTTTGATCTCAAACTTAGATACTGTAACCTTGAATATGATATAATGATGCGTGTTTCATAAATGCCTTAAATTTCCAGAGCTGACCCTTCCTGTAGCACATTTTTAAGCACAATATTCTGAATACAATTTCTGAAATATATAGCTAATGTGGAGAGCTTCCTGAGGCAAATAGTCAACAAGGAGCTGCCTGTTTACAAGCCTTTTACGTTATCTTTCACCTCTATCCAACCCCAGGTGCAAACACACCAGGATATAGCACATAAATTGGTGACACATCCCAGAAGATATTGGGCTCATAAATCAACAGTTTATGTTCCTGTTTGACCATGGAGTTTAAATTATTTTGGTAATAGAGTGAACTTAGATTATTGTTTGATAAGTATACCCAGTAGAAGTCATACTATCTACTTACTGATGAACCAACACTTCCTTCATTTTATTATTTCCTTTTCACTTTCTATTTCTTATTTTTTCCTATTATTTCCTTCCTTATTTGAATGAAGTTAGCTGATTTTCATGAGTGAGAGAGAACCACTAATAAATCTCGCCTTGTGCTTTACTATACGAGTTATATTTTGAGGTCAGAGTATGTGGGGAAAGGGAGAAGAGAAATGCCATAAGGAAATGTAGAGAGAGAGTGGGAGTGAGTGTGTTTTTTCCTTCAATCTCTAATCTTTCCCACAGTGAGAAAATGGTAAGAAGTGAGTGAAAACTTGGAAGCTGTGACCTGCTGTAATCTTTGTTGATTGTATGTGTTTCTGCAAATCAGTTGCTCTGTATCATCGGATTTCTTGGCTTCTATAAAATGGAGGATAGTGTGTTTGCAAGTCTTCTATGCTTTAGATGTTTTATCCAATACCATGAAACATAAAGAATGTTTAACTCCTTCTCAATGTTATAATATACATGTTCAATAATGTTTTATACATGGTTCTTCAGATCCAAGTAGGGTTTTCCATCAATAATTGATGCTGCTGTGATCTGTGCCTGAAAAAGATGCCTTTTGAGAATTGATGGCTAACAACTTGGTTAAAAGGGAAGGGTGTCTTAAAATTATGTATATTTCCGATAGTATAGCTATAAGGATATAGTTATAGGTTATTATTTTTAAAACATGCCTGATATTTACCCTTTTTAGCCTTTAATTAAGAATAATCTGACCTAACGATTCCTTAACACGTGAAGTCCTCCTTTTTGTGGGGGAGAAACAGATGAAATTGAATCTTCCAAAGCAGTTTATCTGATTTATAGTATAAAAATAATGACTCACAGAAAACAAGTCAGGCTTTTGTCATTGCTTCCAAGCAGCCAATATCTGAAGCCTGTTGAAATAGGAACTAGAAAGAGAACTGTGGAAAGAATGTGGTTGTGAGCGCCGTTGACATTAGGTGTGATTCGGTAATAAGATACATATTTTGGAGACTATCTTATCATGCATGCAACAAGCCATATGCCAGGTTTCTTATGGCTACACTAGGCCCTATAACTTTGCTTCCTCTTCTTTCTAGGTATTTTATTCCCTCCCTAGGCAAGGAACTTTTGAATGATTTGTATATGAAATTTAATATTTTATTAACAGATTTAAAATCTATTTCAATACTAGTAAAACTCCTCTCCTATGTCATTAGTTATGTTTCTGCAGGGTTCTGTATTGTGTTTTGCTTTTGTCTTTGTTTGCATGAAGTTGGAAGGACAAATATTTAACCAATATCTAAGAGTGGATTCTGTCCAGGAGAAGTCTGATGAGGATGGGGAAACTGTATATGGTGCTCAAGACCTTTTCTCCACGACCGAGAGGGCTGTGTGGATATGGAAGGCTGATACTCCCCCAGGAGGCCCTTCCTCTTGTAGAGAAGGAACCCCCACAGGGCCAGGCCTTTGGTAAGCCACATCTGGGCACCTGCATGGTGATTTGTAGATTCACTAGTCGATGCGTATCTAACTCTTCAATAAGTGGTAGCCTTACCAAAAAAATTTGTTTGCAGTGATCACCTGCACCCTGCCAGGCATTGCTGCTGGGCCCTGGAAATATGATGGTGAGAAATAAAATTGAAATGGTTTTTGCTCTCATGGAATTTACAATCCAGTGGGAAAGAGTAACCTATGACAGTCACACTAATAAAAGTGTACTTCAAATTGAGGCAAGTCCTGAGATGACAGGAATATAATCCTGTAAGAATATGTACCAAAAACACCTTACGTAGATGAGCAGTCCATGTGATTTGAGCTAAGATCTATAGGATGTGTGAACTAGACAAAAGGCAGAGGAGAGTATTCTAGGTGACGCATGCACGAAGGCTGTTGGCAGGAAGGAGTTGGGCCTGCTCAGATTGTTGAAAGAAGGCAAGTACGTCTGTTGGAAAAGGTAAATAATAAGCCTAGAGAAGGAGGCAAGGGCCAGACAAGGCTAAACCTTAGAGACCATGTTATAGTGTTTGATTTTTATTCTAAAGGCAAGGGACGACATTGATGATCTTAAGCAGAAGTCAACATGAAGAGATTAGTTATGAAGCATTTTCTTTGGCTATAGTGGAGAAGACGAATTGGAGACTGGGCCATAGTGGATGCTGGGAGGCTAGTTAGGAGAGCGTTGCAGTAGATCAGAGGAGAAAAGATGCAATTTGGACTAGGGAGCAGTGGAAGGATCTGAAATACATTTAGGAGTTAAAAATCAAGAGGACTCAGTGGTGGACTGATATTGGGTCTGAGAAAGAAAGAGATGTCAAAGATGCTCCGAGGGTTCTGGCTTGCTCAGCCAAATGGAAGATGATGCCCGTCAATGAGACAGGAAATGTTGGAAGAACCCCAGGTTTCAGGACCAAGATCATGAGCATAGACTTGATTGTGTGCAGGTTTTTTCCCTTCTTCCTTGCTTTTCCCATCTAGAACAATTACTTCATTTAGGGCCACCCCAAGACCTCTGCTTTGCAAAACATAAGGTTTGGGGTTTTTTTTTGTCTCTCACATAATTGAAAGGACACTGAGTGAGAGGGCCCATGCCACAGTGTGAGAACAGACATCCCATAGTTCAGAAATGGCATGGTCAGATATTTCATTTTCATCTCTAAATAGGTATAACACACACAGACAATTACATAACTCTAACCCATTTGATAAAATAGTGAACGTTTGCTTAAGTAATTCTTCAATATGAAATATGGCCACGAAACTTGTTGAGTCATATTTAACCTTTCTGGGGCTTCCATCTTGACATCTTAAACATTTAAAATGAGCCTAATCGCACATCTGTGACTTGGCCCCACCGTAAAGCTCATCCTGATGTTCCCTAACTTTTAGCTTTCTTCAGCACTCCTTTCCCTGGTTTTGTTTCCCTCTGTCTTCTGTACCTGTAGCCTGTGGGCTGTCCTCTGGAACTTTTACTTCCCTGTGCCTTCAATGGCTGTGCCTCCCCTCCCCAGCACTCCTGCATCATGAACCAGTGTAAGGGTGATAAATCTCCAGTGTGCCCTGGAAGAGCTCTCATTTTCTGAAGGAGATGGACTGCATGACCTTCTAGAGTTTTGAACACCCCTCATTTTTGAGATTCGTATACTTTTTTTAAAGGGAGAGCATCAGCCACTTACTTTGATAGACAGTATTGTGTGGGTAGCGGTAATAAGAATTAGAGGCTAATATTTAACAATTGCATATGCACAGTGTTTTGCATAACATACACGTGGCTGGCTAAAGTTCAAGAAATATAGAAGGATATGAGATGAAAAGTACAAGTCCTGCAGCACCGCACATCTGGTGCAGTCCCACCTACTGCTTGTATATCCTTCCTGGATTTGAAAAATGCATAGACAAGCTTTATGTGTGGGTATGTGCATGCAGATCTTTGTTTGAATGCACCTGGCGTCATATTGACCTGCTAAAAGCCAGAAACTGCATCCTAGGTGTTACTAATTTTATTGCTAATTCGTGGTTAGTAATGGATGTTTAAAACTGTTTGCTGGCAAACCATCTCCTTTTATCTTATCTTCCTCTACCTCTATATCTACATTTTCACAGCGTCATCCCTGGGGTCTTGCTTTTTTCCTCTTTTAGTGTAACCTTTAAAGCCAGGCTCAGCTGTTCTGGCTCTAGTATCACCTCCACTGACCCCCTCTTTCAGATGCCCATGTTTCCTCGGATTCCTCTGCCCTTTGACATATTTTTGGTTCACAGTTGCCAGTACATGCAAATCTACATCAGTTCTAAACTGGGTGTTTCAAGAAAGGTAACTGAGGGTGCTAACAGAACCTTGTTTTTTGAGGGGGAGATTGAGAAAAGACCATATCATAATTGAAATATTAATTGACGGACTACTCAGTGTTCATTAAGCAGGTCAGATGTTAGCAAGAATCGGGCTTCAAATAAAGATTAATATCCGGTGTGAAAAGAACAGAAAGGTTCCTACTTCAAAGGTTCATTAACTATCAGAAAAAGGGCACAACGTAATCCTCACTGTAATTCTGAAGGAGGCATTGCAGGCTTGTGTGTGATCAGTAAAGCTGAATTCCCCGCCCTCTTCTAATGTGTTTTTAAGCTTTTGGATTAAAAGCTCTTGTTTGGATAAATCTGACAATAGTGTATTATCTACGTATCATTTTCACTCTTGTCTGGGAACCTACAAACAGCAAAATTCTCCTTAATTTCACATTAAGATTATTTTGATTCAACAGCCTTTTGACAACACAAGAATCATTGGGGGAGTTTCTGAAGTTTCTGACATCCCTTTAAGTTTAATAGTGTTGAGTAAATAGATTGATTCATTCTCCTCTCCTCACCCATCTTATTTATCTGTCTACTGTTTGCAACAGACTAGCCTCTGTGGGAATAGGCTGGTAGTAATTACATGCATCCTGTTCTTCATGAGACAGTCTGTTAGGAACATGGTTGTTTAAGTTTAGGCGTTTGCATTAAATCTGAAAGGAAGGACATGTTAAATTAAGAGAGAGAGAAACAGTGGCTTACATAGAAGGTATTTATATAGAGTCGCTCACATTTTATTGCTATGCTCAGGCACATTTGCAACTTTAAGGAAATTCTGGATTACTTCATTTGTACATATGTATACCTCAGGACTCCTCTGCTTCTGAATTTAACATAATATGAGCTGACGTTTTTTGACACATCGTATTCTCACAAATCCTTTTATCTGTCTTCACCCCTTCCTGGTTCTCCTTTTTAATCTCTTATTTAAAATCCTCTCCTGATGTTACCCATTTGCTCAAAATCTCGCACTGCTGGGCTGTGAAATTCACAATTCAAGTATAACCAGCTCTTGGTGAGTTGTGACCCTGTGTAAGTTGTTTCAGTCCTCTGTAAAATGGGGACATGGGCCTAAGGTTGTCTCTTAGGCCTCTTCTGCTTCGGGCAGGGGAGGAAAGCAATGGGTTATCACTCATTAGTCACCTCTGACTGTAAGCATTGAATGCGCTTCTGGCCCAGCCATCTACTGCTTTGTACTCACACATTCCCCTTTTCCGATTCCAGGCCTTGATGACCACTGGTGTGGTCAGTGTGAGGGAGGACATGCTGGGCTAGCTTGGGAGAGGCCGAGTGCTTGAAAGTGGCTGTTGGTTCGGGCACATGGCCCTACACTACAACATGGCATGCCATTTGTCTACTGCAGTATCATTTGGAGACTAGCAGAGCCAAGCTATTCTTAGGTCTCAGCCCAGGAGTAATTAATCCTTGACATATTTTTACACACCACGATGTCCCTTTGCAGTTGTACATTTTACCACAGAAGCTTTGTAAAAGCCTTTTCCATAGCAGTAGGCTGAGACCCACACACCTATCTCTTTCATCATTTTTATGCTTTTTGCTTCCCCTGTTTTAGAGTCACCCAGTTGATTAAGTTAAAACAGACCTTCTTGTGTGCCCACCAAGAATGAGGTAGTGCTGCATGAATAGGTCTCCTCTTTGGGTTGCTGACCCAGAAGGATGCTCCCTTCCTTTGCCCATAGCGGAAGCTGATATTATAAAGAGCTAAGGACTGTAGCCAGAGAGTGATGGAGATTAGGTTAAGGGAAAGGGTAACTGTCTGTGTCTGATTTTTCTTTTCATTCTTTTGCATATTCTGTTCCAACGTTTTGGTGAAAGAGGAAGAACAACAACAAGGGCTGAGTAATTAGGAACTATAGACCCAGCTCTGCCTGTAACTTCCAGTGGTACTTAGGCCATTGAATGAGAGAATCTTAGCCAAGGGGTCTCTCTCCTGAAATCCTGAGTGACTATGGCTCAGTTCAGGGCTGCTGCATCAGTAAGACAGGCTAAGGGTGCAGTCCCCTCCCACCGCAGCCTATAAACCACCCTGTTCCCTTCCCCTGACCCTCCTCTGTGACTCCTACAACTCCCAGCCACTACAGGGAGTCTCCTCTCCCCCCACCCTGGTAAGTGCTTCTCAGACCCATTATTGAACTCTGCAAGAGGCAGGGAGCTCACTACAGATTTGTTTCTGTAATTATTAGGAGCATTGGCTTCTTTGTATGGAGTCTAAATGCTGACTCTGAAATACCCCAAGAGCCAGTCTTAGTCCGTGGCCTCTAGAGCAAAACTGAATAAACCCATTCATTCTCTCTTCACTCATAGCTCTTTATAGATGTGTAGAGAATGATCAGGTTCCTCCTGAGTCTTCTCAAATCCAAACAAAACAGTCCTCCTGCCTCAATCACTTAATACCTAATTGTTGTGGGAAGGAATGAATGATTTAATGAAAACAAACTGGTTTTTAGAGTGCTCTTCCTCCAGGACACTCTCAGGATGAAATTTTCTGGACAACATCCCACTCAAAAGATCACTCTCAGGTGTGAGAACACAGTGCCTGAAACCCAGTCTGACCACGCAAGCATGACAAGTCTTTGTTTCTTTGATCTGGCCCTTGAACACTTACCAACGCAGCTAGGAGGAAGGTTAAATGAATTATTCATGCAGTCATTAAAAGTCATATTTCCAAAGGATATTTAATGGCACAATATAATAAATGGAAAAATCAGGCTCAAAATTGTATATACAGTATGATCCCAATTATATATAAAAATATAAATATGCAAAGGAAAAATCCTCAAAGGAAATGCATCAGAATGTTACTGATTATCTCTGGAGAGTGTAATCATAGGTGATTATGATTTTCAACTTTATCACCTTCTTATGGTTTCCATATGAGCTAGTTTTATTTTCATAATCAGTAAAAAAGTTCTTTTTTAAAAAGATCTGAACTCTTCTGAGAACTCCTTATATCGTGACTCGTTTTCCCTGATTTTCCTTATCTGGATGCTTCCAGATTCTTGTGTCAAAATTTCATTTCAGTTCTCCATCTCCAGAGGCATGTTGAACTCTCTGGGATATAATAACCACACAGTGTACTAATAATCTTTCTGTTAAATGCTTCTGCTTTACACTGTACTTCTGTGGCATAAGAGTTCTTACACTTACCTTTTTAATTTTTATTTTAATACCTGCATTTTTCACTAAAGAGTTGCATGAAGTAAAAAACCACGTCTGTTTTTCTCGCTACTAATCCCAGTGTTCCTAGAACACAAGAGATGCTCAAAAATTACCGCCTTTTTGAGTGAGTGACCGCCTCACTCATCTGCTTCTTAGCCGTGTGGCCTGGGGCACGTCACTGTGCTCCTCTACCTCTGTGGGAGATAACACCTACCCTACTGGGTTGTTTTGGATTTCAACTAGGATAACACTGTCTGATCATCTTTTGTAGTAGGTTCTTGGCTTCTCAGTGCATCCTTTCTTCATGATTTTAAATCCCAAGGATCACGTCCTCCTTGGTGAGAACCTCCAAGGTTTTTGTCCCTCCCTGTCATCCTGCAGATGTTCCCTGTTGATGTGAATTGAATCCAGTCACAGTTCACTTCAGACTCACCAGCTGCCAGTCCCTGTGCTTTGCTCATCTCTTCTCCCCTCCTTTTAAATGTATATTCATGCTAATTTTCCCAACAGAGAGGTTGTATTATTATCTCCATTTGATTGATGGGGAAACCAGGACATAAAGTGATAAAGTGGCTTGTGCTTGGTAACAGCTCTTCTTTGACTCCAGGCAGTGTGACTCCCGACCTTGGCAGCACTACTCTCTGCTGCTTCAGCACGACGTGTCCTGTGTGAGTGAAGCCCCATGCTCTGGGAGGTAGGACATACACAGTGGAGCAGACTGCGCATCTGCAGAGGGCTGCGTGGGCCGGGGCTGCCGCTCTGATCTCAGAGCCCCCTGGTGTGGCCTGTGAGCACAGGACAGCCTTCTCTCCCCACAATGCTTATCCTTATCTTTCCTTTCATCTTTCTCTTTCAGCGTTTGGAACTGACATTTATTTTTAGAAACCACTACAGAGAGATTCACCTAAAGCCTATCTTTTTCTGTCTTGCAACATAAATTTTTATTGACATAGTAAAATATTTTGTTCCCCTTATGCATTTTAGCCTCTGCCAACAACTATAAAAAGGGGGAAAGATCTGTCCTATATAGATAGAAATATTTCCCCTTATTTGAGTATAAGGAGTAACAGTGCTGGGGGGCTTATGCATTAGTGTCTGCAGGAAAAACAGGAGGAGGATGCAGCCAGCACAGTCCTTAGAAATGGTGTTGGCTGTCTCTCAAAGGTGGGAAGGACTGGATAGTAGCAAACTCTGTGACCCTGGGCAAGGGAGTTGACACCAGTTACCTTATCCCTAAAACAGAGATAATAGTAATACTAAGATTATTGTTAGAATTATTGAAATATGTATAAAGCAGGATGGTGCCCAGCACGTAGTAAACACTCAGGCAGTGTTTGTGACTGTGGTTGTGGATATTGTTGGTGGTGATGGCCAGTAATTTTTCGGTCAGCTCATTGGTCACAGGGTCCCTAAGCACAAGACTCCCAGTAATACTTGGAAATTATACATCTTCCATACTTTTATAAAAGGAGAGGTTACTGAAAGAAGATCCAAGAAGTACCAGAAAGCTTCAAACATACAAATCCCCTTTTCGAGTAGTTTGTATATCTAGGGCTCTTAGGAGTTGAATCCGAAAGATTTCCTATTTTGGCTCCTGATGTGATGGGGCAGCTGCCCTGGGATCATTGGTGGGATCATTCCAGAACACTCTTGAGAGGTAGAGAAAGGGGTCAGGGCTGCCACACCTTCAACATAGTCAGTGGGATGGCCTGATCAACTATGGGAACCCCAATAAAATCAACTTGCTGATGCCACAGTCTTGAACAGTGATCCCCACAAAGTGCTGCTGGAGCTATCAGTTGGCTTCTCCCTTTGGCATCTGTCTTTAAGGGCTACGTAGTGCTGTCACTACAGCTTACAAAGTGTTCGCATATACCTAGCCGAGTGAGTGCAGGAGAGTCCTGAATGGGGTCTTTGTAATTAATTCACTTTGTATGGAAGGTGGTTCAACATTGAGGGGAAGGCATGAGGAATTTTGGTTAATTATAAGGAGAAAGTCCTTGACACAGTTGATGTCATAAGGTCAGTCGTGGACAGAGAGAGTTCCCACCTTCTGTCACCTATTATCACATGTGGTACCTCATATTGTAGATATTCATGTGTATGTTTGAGTCCCCACCTGGACTCAGTTTCTTGGGAGAAAGGACTGTTTCTGTTGTTTTCGCAATGCTGAGCTCCATGCCAGGCAGGGATATGCCAGAGAGAGAGAGAGGAAGGGAGTGGGGGCACTCTCTCAAGGGTGGGTAATTGGTGAGTAAATGATCTTTCAATTCCATTCGTGCTCTCCAGTTCCGAGAATGCCGAGAACCCCTTGTCAACATTTCAGAGTCGCCTCCCTTATGCCCACACACACTCGCTGCCTCCCTGTGTCCCTCCCTCACAGGCCCTTTCGGTCAGGTCAGCTCCCCACTGTCACCCCTGATTCTAGTTATTCACTTTTCTCATGCTTCTTCACTTCAAAAGAATCAGAAAGATAATTTCCAAAAGAAACTGCCTAACTTTGTACTTTCTATGCCTTTTTAAAGCTTTTGCATGCCAGAATCTCCCCAATTTCTAATAACATAAAGATGTGACTTCTTTTAGAAATAGACCTTCTGAGGCTTAATGCTGTAGTAACTTTCAGGAAAATAAAATAACCACTATCTCTTGGACCTCAGTACTTTTACCAGACGCTTGTCCGCTCTTGGCTTATAGCAGAAGGAAAAGTTTGTACTAGCAAACTAATTGGCCTTCAGGAATTCACCAATTAAAAGTCAGTGCTGTTCTTTCTGTGAAGATGCTGTCTTTTAGAAGATAGGTGTGGTTAAGTGTCAGGGCGTTGGCAAAGTGTGGCTGGTGGAAAAGAATTTAGCTCTTTGAGAGAATAATGAGGGCATTGCTCCAGCTTAACAGAGATAACCAGAGCATCTTGAGGTAGAGAAATGGTGTGTGTGTGTGTGTCCCTTAAAAAAGAGGGAAAAAAAAAAAAACCTATTTAAAAGGAAAACTAGACATCATTATCATTCTGGAGTTTTCCCAGAATGATAAGTGTCAGTGTGGAAGCAGCTTGGCTTGCATCCATTATCCCACAGGCTGAAATGATGGTGTTTCATATCTAGCACAGAACATATAGATACCTCGAAGCGGGAGCATTCCAACCTTTCTTTCAGGTATGTTAGAAGGCTCTCACTGTAGAAAAGCTGCAGTCAGAGGGAGCGGCATGGAATTAGTTCTTTCTTTCTTTATGGCCTGTAGACTGTCTGCTGGGGGGTGATCACCTCACACAGTGATTCTCAGCCTGGCTGAGCATCAGATTGCTTGGGAGGGCGTTCAGCTTGGACCCCATGTTGGATTGACTGAATCAGAATTTTCTCTAGTGGTTAGGATAAGATTTACTGCACTAGAGAAGTAAGACTGATGTTGAATTTTTTAAAGCTGATGAAATTAACTTTATAAATGGTTTATTTGCCTTTTTACCAAGTAATTTATGTTCTAGGGGTCTATTCTAAGAATGTAGTCAGTAATTTGGTCCAAGATTCATGGAGAAAAATATAGAATAGCATGAGAGATGATAGGGGAAAATTGGATTCACCTATATATCTTACAATAGGAGAGTGGTTAAGTTAATTGTGGAATATCCATAATGTTGCATAATTCAGCCAGTAAAATGGAGTTTTTAAAGGATAATTAATAACTAAGAAGACGCTCATAATGTAATTATAGGTGATAAATAGTAAGGTACAAAATTACATATGTATGCAAAAGGACAAGTACTGTATGATTCCACTTATATGAGTTATTTAGAAATAGTCAAATTCATAGAGACAAAGAGTAGCGTGGTGGTTACCAGGGACTGGGGGGTGAGGGTTAGAGAGTTAATGTTAATTGTGTGGAGTTTCAGTCTGGGATGATGGAGCATTTCTGGAGATGGCGGGTGGTGATGGTTGTACAACATTGTGAATGTACTTAAGGCCACTGAAATGTATACTTAAAAATGGTTAAAATGGTGAATTTTGTGTTATGTTGATTTTACCACAATTAAAAGAAAGACCCCTCATCTCCCAAATGCTGTGGAATGAGTGAAAGGACATGGCATGAACAGCAATACAGAGCTCTTCACAAAAGATAGCCTTGTCTGCCTCTTTAGAGAGAGCTCGGTTGTGCTGTCATGTGAAAGAAAAGAAAGGTTGTGGCTATGAGGAAAAAACGAATGTGTGTATAGGGACGTGTATGTATAGGATGCCCTAAGTTTTTAAAAAGGCATAGAAGCATAGAGAAAAATACAAATGGTAACAGCATTTGCTTCTAGGTGAAATAAGGATTGTTTTAAATTTGTTTTTTTTTTAGTCTTAAAAAATTCTATAATTTTCCCTAATGAATATATAATAGAAGCTAAGAACAAAAAGTTATTTTTAAGAAGAATCATATTAAAATGTTTTCTATCTTTGCTAATCTCTGCATGAAGGGTTATAGTAAGTTATTATGACATATTTAATAAACAGTGAATTCAATCCATCCAAATGTGGTGTGTCCCCTTCAAGTACTCCCCTTGAGAAGCCATTCTAAAGAGGCTGCCATTGCTCAAGATGCTGGAGGACTTATCTTTATAGCCTTGGATACATTCTTGTGGATATCCTTCAAGAGGGTACATCTTCAGACTGTGGGGTATATTGAAAAGTTGGGGACAATTGTAAATCATCTAGGGACAAGCCTCGTGAACAGGTAGGTGGTGCCACGAACATGTTCCTTTCCTTTTTGATGGATAGGTTTCCTCATAGGCCCTTTGAACGAGGATTGGGTGGTCTGGGAAGTCCTCCAGTTTTACATTCCACCTTAAATAAAAGGTGTCATCTCCACTTTGTGAGAGCAGAGATCTGCTATCACCCAAACTAGCAGTTACTTACTGTTCAGGGTTGTCACGTGCAAGCGTCAAAAACTGTAACTAAGCACTGAAGAAATTTAGTGGAAAGTTATTAGGAAGCCTGCAGACTCTCCAGGAGCTCAAGGTAGAGAATAGGTGAGAACAAGAGAGGCTGCTCAGCTAGAACGTGGGGAGGACCAGGTCTGCGGCCTGGAAGAACTGGACCACCTCCCCTTGTGTGGTCAGCCTGGACCTGGGCTGTGCCGCTGCTGCTCTCTGAGAACATTCTTCCCCCTCCTATTTCACTGCATCTCTGATCATAGGCTCTACATCCTGGGCAAGTGTAACCAACTGGCCAGGCTCCTGTCCATGTCTGCTGCCCTGGAAGCTGGCAGGGGAGTATCTAGCATTTTCAAGCATCTATAATGGCAGGCCAGCTTTACCTCCCACTGAGACTCTGAAGGAGAGTTGGGGGTTCAGATGCTGGGCAGCCAAACAAATGACAGATAACTAGTACGATTAGTACATGGTTATCAGTCAGTCTTTTAATCCCCACCAGAGTCCAGTAATAAGCAGGTGATTATCCCTCAAAATGTCAGCAGCTGCTGGTGGTAGTTTGCTCCTGGTCACTTAAGCATTTTCCCCAAGAGGGACGGTCAGAGGCTCCAAACTATATACCAATTAACTACTGGGAATTCATGTACCAGGTCTTCATCTGGTGCAGCTGGACTTATAGATAGGACTACCTGTTCTGTTGTTTGTACTTGTCAGGAGCAGAGGTAGGGATGGGTGGGGGGGCGGGGTGTGGTGGTGGTGCTAAGACAGCGTTTAAGGTCAGCACTTGTAGAGGTCCCTTTCAAAGGTCCTAGTAAGAGTTCCAAGAACAAGATGACTTCAGAATTCAAATAATCAGACTGGAAGTTGGACTTTTCTCTTTAGTTGGTGGAGCAAGTACAGGAGTTTGGCCCTGACTTTAGCAGGGATGCGATATGACACCGTCCTCTTGCCTGGGTCGGTGACCCATCTCAGTCTTTTAATCATGGCCGAAAGCTCACTCTTGACTGTGATAGTGATTTCTGTCTTTAATTTCTACATCATCTATTTAGTGCTCTGGCTCCAGGCTTACTGGCAGCTCCAGACACCAATGCCCCTGTGGACAGGGCTCTAGCAGATTTGAGGGGAGTTTACACATCTCTGGTGGCAGTACAGCAAATGGTAACAGCTGTTTATATCAGGTGAAGCCAAACTGCTTCTGAGGGTCCAGACAACGACTGAGAAAAACGCTAGTCAAGGTTTTTAAAGTGTGGAATTTTCCAGCAAAGGTGTTTACTTGCTCCAGCAATACACTAACACCTACATCAGGAGAGACCTCCTTAGCATTTTACACCCTTTAATAGAATAGATCTTAAATTCTAGAATGCTTAAAAAAAATCACCCAGGTCACATAGAACTGTGGGGAGAGGGGGCTGGAGTCTTCATCTTTTAATGTGTGTCCCCAGTGGTTGGGGCCACACTTGGGGAAGCTGTGCTCTACTGTCTCATTCCTCGTGCACAGCCTGGGAGATGTGAGCCAGCTGAAGACCTTTAAGAGAGAGGGCAGACCGTTCAAGCTGTGGCTTTCCGCAAATGAAATCCCCTCATTTTCAGACTTTTTATTTTATTTCATTCTTTCAGACCTTTTATTTTTAACAGAAACCTTTTATTTCACATGAAATCTTACTCAGAAACTCAGTCTAGAAATTAAAGTTCTGTTCTGGTTGAAGTGATCATGGTGGCCAAAACCCTCATACTCCACATAGATTTCAGCCCTTGCAAGGACCCCTGAGGCCCCCGCACCCCACATGGCTGTGGGGCTCAGAGTGACAGGCTTCCAAGTGTGAACAAGATGCTCTCTGTCTGTCCCTAGCTCAGGAGCTGAACATTGTTGACTCCTCTAGTGTCTCACACGGGTAGTCAGTAAATAGGTATTGGATTAGTGATTGTGACAACCTTGGGGACACCCAGAGCCTTCTGCTTTGGAGAGATCAGGGAAATCTAAATATCAAACCTTTCAGCTGTTTTTCATCATCCCACGTGCTCCCAGTTCCATTCCTGTTTAAATGCTTTATACTCCATGTAGTCATAGAAAGTTTCTGGCAAACTCAACATTTGAGACAGCTCATGAATTAAAATCATTTCTCTATGGAGGAAAGTAGATGTTACAGAAATAAACTTTGTGTTTTACTATGAACTGCCTTAAATCCATTTGGAAGGTAGCTGGGGTATAAATAATTAATAATAGTTACAAAAGAAGTTACATGCAAATCAAAATATATCGACTTGCAGCTAAATAACCTGGCAAAGGGTGAGAAGGTAGCCATCATGGCTCAGAACAATGCCTCCTGGTGTGGAGGGGAGGAGATTCACAGAACAATTCTATGTTGTTATATAGTTGGTTGGTTATTTTTCTTTATTCTTCTACTTTGAATAAAGAAAAAATTCTGCAAGCAAGAAGATTGAGAAAGCAAACTGAACCATCTTCCCTAGATTTTGACATGAAAGAGTTTGAACTGATCTCTGTGGCTGATGCAGAGCAGAGTTAGGAGGAGGCCGAGCCAGAAGGAGCTCTGTGAGGCCAGGCACTTTCAGTGCCAAGTTAACATCTGTTGTGAGTAAAGGGTTAACTTACAATTAGTAGGAAAGATATCAAACTGTATCTCAGACGTTGAGTTTTCAGACGTCTTTTTTGAAAAGAATGTTTCTCACTTGCTGAAGTTACATATATTTAGTTTACTAATAAAGCTCTATTTTTGTGATAAACTGCTGAAATATACATTATACTTTGCTTAGGCCAATTTCTGTGGCTATTGCCTCACCTTGGTGATATCGTACCTAAAATTACAGGTCAGGATTTGTTTGAGGCAGTTATTTTAAAGGCTAGAAAACCTCTGTTGAAGGTCAAATCTGTACAACTAAGGACCCAACTCTCCCGCTTGGCGGTGGGTTTGGTGGCTAAGTAAATGTGGAGTGTAGCCTCTGCGTTTCCCGAATCCCTGACTTGCTTCTGTTGGGAGTGGAGAAGGGCCCAGTAAATAGAACTCATCTCGCCGAGGTGAAGCAATGTAGAGAGACAAAGGATTCAGGGTCTGGAGATTAAAACTGTCTCCTTTAATACTAATAAAGCAGATATTCAAGAGTGTGGCATGTATTTGTGGGCAGACAGGTTTCCTAATACTGGACCTCAGACTTAAGACAGACCTTCTCGAAACAGGGATGCAGGACCCCACCTGCCTCTCTGTGGAAGGAGCAGAGCAGAATGCAAGTTCTCTGCCCAAAGGTGGCTCCAAAGAGAAAGGGAAGGTGAGGGGTAAGTCAGAGGTTACCAGACTTTCCTGGCTCACAGCCCCTGAATATCTCAGCACATTGTTTTACAGTGTCCCTTGGCCAAAGGAAACACCTAACGGTTCCATCTATTAAGTCACTTAGGTCCAAACAACTTAATAGCAGTCGTAAGCGGGGTGTCTGGCAAGTGTTGCCATGCGTCCCCTGAAAATATCCCACAGAACCCCTGTGTTTTGCTGTGGTGCCCCAGCGCGCTGTGGTGCCGTTTGGAAAGTGCAGTCTCCTTCAGAACTCAACAATAAAAGGAGGAAATCACTCCTTGTTCTCTTAGAAGAGTGAATCCCAGAGCTATCCCAGAGCTGGCGTGGCTTCCTAACGTAGGAGGCTGGATAGTGTGTTTAGAAGCTGCCCCTTCCAGTGTTCTTAGTGCCATGTATACAGTTCGAAGGGAACTGAAAAGTGAGGTGATAACCGTAGGGGGATATATAGAATACATTTCTACAGCCTACCATCTCCATCCTGCAATGCCCTGACATCAACTATTATGAAGGCCAAGAATAAATTTATTTTCATTTGACTAAGTTAAATGCAGACTGTCAATTCTACAGAGCCTCTGAGCACACCCTTTTTTTCTTTGCCCATAGCTCTATATGGAAGCATAGACTGCAGTGAGAAAAATGAACAGCTGAGCCTTTCATGTGTACTCTGAACCCAACAGTAAAATGGCCATTCCTTTCTAATGCAGAATTCTTATTAATAATGAAAAGTAACACATGGTAGATTTCTACTCATAAACAACTAAATAGTTGGGGACAACTAAATATTTCCTGTGTGTGCCTCTCATTGAAACCAGAGAACCATGCCCAGCCCGCATTTATAGCTTGATTGGTCAAGTGTGCATTTCAATCAGTTTCATCAGGAAAATACCAGTATTAGCAAAACATGAAGTGCTAAATATGCAAAAAATTTACCAAAGTAATCAAGTATTGAATTTATTTGTATTACAGTTTTATTGTGTCATACTCCATACGTACAAATTTAAGAGTTTACAAACTACATCTGTGAAAATGGTTTATTATTTTACCTGTACAGCCCTGACCCCTCCCCCCCCCCCCCCCCCAAAAAATCACCTTCCAGGATGAACTCCTGGGGAGTTTGCTCTGAGTTACTGCCTTAGGAGGAGGCAGTGTTGAGTAGCAGACCTGAAGTGAGAAGACTGGTTCTGGGTGTCACCATGATTGCCTGTGGAAGGAAGAGGGCTAGTCACTTGTTGGGAGATGCTGGCAGAAGCACGCCTGTTGGGGGAGGTCCAGGGGTCTTCAGAAGAGGTCTGCCAAGCAGGACACACCCCTCCCAGCTCCACCCGCCATGCGGCAGACGCTCCCTGCTTTTCTTGCCCTTGCCACTTAGTCAAGGCCTACCAGCTCCCATCTCCCTCTGTTTCTCCCCCGGCCCCAATCCCACCTGGGTGTCCTCAGTTCTTCTTCTATTCAGCTTCACTCCTCCAGAGATCCTGACAACTTAAAGGAGCCTCTCTAGGGCTCAGTTTCCTTCTCAGTAAAATGGGAATAATTAATAACGTCTGCCTACTTCATGGAGTGATTATGAAGATCAAATGAGACGTATGTTCAAGCATTTTGTTAACTGCAAAATGCTGTATTGATGTCAGGTGTTATAAATCATTAGCTGGTCTCTTCCTCACTTAAAGCAGTTTCTATGCATATTTTAGTTACCCTCTGAACGACTCTCTGTCAAGTAGCAAATGTAAATGCTGCTGTTTTGTCCTGCTTGGATGATGGTGGTTCCTGTGCAACTTTATGATGTAGGCTGAATCTTTAAGTGCTCCTTTGGCTCATATGTCTTCCCCTGAACACCCATGCAAGATCATAATCCGTAAAACACAGAGGTAATAACTCCTTTTAATTGCCAGGAGTTCATCATTTGCTAAGTTCTGAATGCAGTCACTTAGACACTTGCCTTGAGAAGCCTGTCTCTGTTTATTGTGCAGAGCCGAGACTGTGTGAAGCTGGGCCCTCCTGCTGAGGGAGAAGTTGTCCAAGTCAAGTGGCCTGATGGCAAACTCTACGGGGCAAAATATCTGGGCTCAAACGTGGCCCACATGTACCAGGTGAGTGCTGCCCTGTGTGTGATGCTTGCTGAGATGGACTGGAGAAGCCAGAGGGCAGGTAATATATCCAGTGTGCTGCTGATCAATGAGCCACATGAATTTGGGGCACCTCTTATTTTATGAAGGAGGCAAAGATTCAATGTCTAATGACGCAGATATTGGAGTTTTATTACCAAGTTCAATACTGCGAAACTTTAATAACATTTGATGAGTGGCTTAATTGTAAAGAATATACTTAGGCCAAAAAGATAAGCAAGTGGGTGGTAGGCTGCTTTCTTGTGTTTCCATTATCTGGGGAGAAACTAAATGGCTGGTTTATCTGACTGTAAGCCAAGATGCTGATGGCTGTTCGTCAACCAGCTGCCCCTGAATTGGTGGCTTTCGCCTGAGAGACATAACCCCCATTTGGCATCTCAGCAAACCTAAACCAGTGGTGCGTTGGCACAGATGTGGCCATTTATCTACCCAAGCTTAAAGGAGTGCTTATTTAATGAAAAGTACAGCTATTGGTTGGAGATTCTGTTCTCTAGGGAACTCTACATATTATTAAAGAGTGCATATATAATTAAACAATGAAATTATTTTATCCTTATCAGAAGTGACTTAAGCTCTAACAAGGAAAGCAACATGGATGGCACATGTGCATTTATATTCCTTCAGAAAGACTTTAAAAAGGAACAAATTTGTTAGAACCCCAATACATTGTGGTACTTTCAGTAACATGATGGCAGAAAGCAACATTCTCAAGCTAAGCAGTAGAGTAAAATCAGGAAGATTGAAGTGAAAGGAGAAAAAGCAGGAAGGTTCAGGCCTGTTAAGTTAAAAACGGCTTGAGGATGATAAGACTGCTAGTTTCAGCAGAGAAATTGTTCAAGACTGATAAGGGACAAGTGCTTAAGTGGAAGAGCACATTATAAGACACTGCATCAGGAACTGGAGCACGATGTAATTAAAAGTGTTCAAAGAAGTTTGGAAAACTTAAGGGAGAACATTTTTTAAATTCTAGAAAAACTCCAAGGGGAGTAGGGAGGGGAGGACGTTTATATATATGTGCGTGCGAGTATGTGTATGAAGACCATTTTCCCCTTTGTATTGGTGACAGTATTATGTTGCAGATTTAGGTCATTTGTAACAGGGTAGGTGCTGGAGCTTCTTTGAATGAGAATATCTGAAATTAGGCAAAAATCACAAGACAAGCTGATAATATTGGATTCAAAAAGAAACATTACTACATCATTCAAAAGAAAATAATTACATTTAATTAAACAATAAATGCAAAAATGAAGCGTTGTACATAGCAAAGCTGTTAGCTGCATGAAAAGTATCATAATGAGGACGTGTTGAAATTCAGGCTAATTAGTAATCAGTGTGTTAACTTCAGTTGAATTATCATGGCCTATCATGAGCATATTTATAGACTCAATGAAAAAGTTAAGACTAATATTCAAATTATCTTTCAAGTACAAGTAGTTTAAAATTCCTCATTAAACCAGTGGCCTTTTGAGATCATTTTGTGTTTTGTGTCTAATTATTCAGCCTCACCATTGGATAAGCAAAGACGTTTATAAAAATAGATAGAACTAGAACCCCTGCTGCACGGTGCTCAATATCCTAAGTGTGTGCATTTTTTGACCCTCGCAGTAGCCCTGCGAGATAGTTGCTTTTGACTCCTATTTTACAAATGAGGGCAAAAAGCCTCAGAGAATTTAATAATTTGTTCAAGAGCACCCAACTGGTGAAGGGAAGGGCCAGAATTTACTCTCAGCCCTGCCCCAACTCCGGTGAACCACCAGCCCAGCTTGCGAGGGACTGTCCTTGATGTTAGCACTGAAGGTCCCGTGTCCTGGCAGACCCTTCAGTCCAGGCACACCAGGCAAGCTGGTCACCCTGCCATACTCCCTTTTAGTTTTATAATTGCCTTTGTCTCTTAGAATTTTCAAATGATCTAAAACAGAAGAAAGGTAGGCAAGGGTAGTTCTAGCTATGTATCAAATTATATAAATGAGATGACACCTTGGCCTAATTAAATATTAAAGAAACCATTCTGCTAAAACAAGGCCAGGAAGAAAAGCCTTCCCATCTCAGCCTCTGGGAAGGAATAAGGAGACCTCATTCTGCCCTCTTGTTTCAGCTTAGTCACAGATGAGCAGTGCATGGATGATAAGAAGTTTTACTATATATTTTATCTTTAGTTTTATGTTTTTTTAAACTTCGGCTCATTTTTTTCATTAACATAGTACAGCTGCATGGTTTAACTTACCTTTTAAGTAGAGGTTCAAGCATTTTTATTTCTTATAAGTAAAGAATTCAGACAAACAGTCAAGTGAGGGACTTCAAAAATATCAAGGTAGTTCAGAGTTAGAACATATTAGGTATTCTACCCTGACTGCATCCCTTTTGTTGTTTTCTCCTAGAAGAGTTCACGTGGGATTAAACCTAAACCAAGAACAATCACTCTGAATCACTTTGAAGAGGGCGTTTGATGAATTTTCCCTGATGCTCTAGGTGTCTGTTAGCCAGTGTCACTTACCTTTTCTCTGCCAAAATCTCCTAAAATGTTGAAAAAACTGGTTTTGAAATTATTTGCTGCCATCTGATTAGCCTGAAAAAAATGTTTTAAACATTTTCATTTTAGATGATAATTTTCACACACTGATGTGGGTTACATGGTATGAGGTTGAGAACCTGGAATTTTCCTGGCCGTTGGGTTGAATTTGACAAAGGCGTGTTTTAAAAGTGAAGCTCTGTAAGAACTTAAGAAATTATTTTATCTGGGAGGATTGTTATACAAGAATAAATATATCATTATTTCTTTCTTAAAAATAAACAGCCCTACCCCTTAGGTTGAAACAAATGGTACTGACAGGCCCAGCCCATCTTAATGCTCAACTGGCCACAGCTCATGTTCTGAGAAATCATCTGAGCAGCAGCTACTTTTCTTTGTTTTTGCTTTGGGGAGATAAAGTTCTCATATCACATGTTCCAAGACATTTTCAAGAATTTTGGCCGGTTTGAAAACATGTTTTGTTCTTAGTTTGGTAAGGGAAAGAGCTTTTCTTCCCTCCTTGGTTTTTGGCTGGTTCTTTCGTTTGTTCTGCATGAGTCTTTTTTTTCCTTTTTATGTAGTTAATTGGAACCCTGAAAAAAATGGTGAATGCTTGTTTGTTCTTTAATATATGTCATAACATCTTATTTTTCATTAGGTTGAATTTGAAGATGGATCCCAGATAGCAATGAAGAGAGAGGACATCTACACTTTAGATGAAGAGTTACCCAAGAGAGTGAAAGCTCGTTTTGTAAGTGCTGGCAGATACCGCTTGGATCTGCCGTGTGAATCCCTCTTTCTCTCCCTCTGCTTCCTTCTGAAGCCGGGCAGGAAACGTATGTAGGCCTTGGGATTGATTTTGAAGAAAGCCAATGCAAGTCTTTTCTTATCAAGACCTATTGAATGCAAACCTCAAATTTGGCCAGGGGCCGGCCCCGTGGCCAAGTGGTTAAGTTCATGCGCTCTGCTTCAGTGGCCCAGGGTTTCGCTGGTTCAAGTCCTAGGTGCAGACATGGCATCACTCATCGAGCCATGCTGAGGCGGCATCCCACATGCCACAACTAGAAGGACCCACAACTAAAAATACACAACTATGTACTGGGGGACTTTGGGGAGAAAAAGGAAAAATAAAATCTTTAAAAAAAAAAAAATTGGCCCAAAACAGGGAATCTGGTCCAGGTTCCTTATTTTTCTTTCTAATGAGGTCAAATGATGTTTTGTGTTAACATTTATTGGCATACAAAAGTAGTTGTTGAATATGTGCTCTATGCAGGTCACTGGGAACATACAAAGATGCCATCAAGGCATTTACAGTCTTCTTAGTAGTAAAGCAAGTATTGAGTAGGAGATTAAAGGGGGCTCGGCATAGTGAGCATCCAGTTTCCGGTAGCCTTGTCACACACTGATTAACTTCTCTCTCAGAAGCTCACTAATGTTTGTGTCAGTTCATAATTAAACTAAGCTGTCACTTTTATAGCACAAGGAAAAACAAAGCCCAACTACTAGTTTTGGGAATACTAAACCATTTTTTTTTAAAAAAAGAAAATGTTATTAGTTTGAAGCCCTGTACATACCATTAAAAGACAAATAAACATGGACAAATAATCAAAACTGAAGTTGTTAAAAAATATAATTCACAATAACTTAGTTTTCATTATTGTATCATAAAATATTTAGTGGCCCCTGAAATGAAGGCAGTTTTACTCATTTAGAATTGCATCTACTGCCTCTGTGAAATGATAAATCCTGAACAGGGAAATTTGAATGAATGGGGTTTCTCTGACTAAAATGAAACTTTTTTTCTGAATAAATGACACCCTTAGTTCTCACTGCATGCCTATGGTATGCTTTTCTGCAGTGATAGAGTTACCATAGATTAATTTGAAAAACAACGGCTTTCCTTAAATGTTCAGTTGTATGTTTAGCTCCTTTGCTCTCATGTGGGATCCTGAGAACAGGGTCCCTGCATTAGGTGTGAACTGACTCTTCCTTCTCTGCTGCAACCTTTAGAGGAAGGTCCTTCAAAGTGAAATAGTCAAGAGAAGAGTGATGGTAACAGTACTGCTACCCACTGAGTGAGGAAACGTGCACATAGGGGACCCACACTGACCATAGATTAACTACCATCATAAACTGCAGGGAAAGAGAAAATCGGATGTTCCTGTTGTATAGACATCAGCTAAACCTTAATAAAGACCTAAAAAACCTGGATAATTTGTCAGTGTTCTAGGTCTTAACCTCTTGAGAACAACTTTCCCTTTCAAGCTGCTAGAGACGGCTGCCTTTTGTTCTGTGCTGCTACCTTCCATGGATTCTCCCTCTTCCCCTCCTCTCCCTTTCCTTTCTTGCCTTTTTTTAATCACCTAGAGGTTTGGAGGACGAGGATGGAGTAGGTAGCCCTCTGCAGGTCTCTCAGGTCTTCGCTTATCTAATCCATGTATGATTAAGCATTTTACCAGCTGGGTCTTGCAGATTTCAAGTACTGTTTCTTAATCTCATTAAAAGAAAGCTTTTTGCTTTCTGCTCTGATCACAATCTCTTTGTTCCACAATAGATTTGGCTCCAATAACAGGATACCTTCCTGTGTACCTTTATTTGAACACAGCTCCTGAATTTTCTAATGTCCATTTCCCTGAACAGTCACTCCAACATTCACCTTTTTTTTTTTAATTCTCAGAGAAGATTGTTTAATTAAAAAAAGGCAGTGAAAAATATATAAATCGCGGATATGCTCTGAATGTAACTTGTTATGTCCAGCAGTTGAGCCTAGTAGAAAATATCTCCAGGAACAAAAGCTCGCAGTCACTAAATCCAGTTTGCCACCTCTGTTTTTATTGAACCAAAGACTTATGTGCTCCTGCTGTAGCAGACCAGCCTTTCCTTCAGGTTGGTATATAACCCTCTGGCCCTTGGCTAGTCTGTCTGTGACTGCTATTTCTTTTCCAGTTGGTGAAACAAATCTAATTGGAAAACTCATTGATGGAAGATATTTTATGATTAGAGAAATCTCTTTGGTTTTTTCAAGGAGGGGTGAGTTAGCAGCCCTCGCTGGGAGGCCTACGTGTTTTAATGAATTCTGCTCACCCAGGCACCCGCTGACTTGGGAAGAAATTTTTCAAAAGAGTCAGCAGTCCACCCCGGTGATTGTGCTGGGTTCTTTCCCACTAACTTCAGAAACGGCCCCATTACCTTTTATTGTCTCACAGAATAACCATAGCAACAGTGCATAATTAACTAGAGCTACTGGTAAATCGGTTTTATTATTGTATTTGAGAGGCTGACTTTTGCTGTTCTCGCACAGTGGCGACACATTCATAGATGTTTTATTTTCTCCTTTGATAACTTTAGCACTTATAAAAGGGAAAGATTACTCAGAGGAAGTACTTTGCCAAGAATGAGTGAAACAAAAACGTTTTCCCCTAATGGCAGAGGGTGCCCAACCAACCCACAATCTCTTAGTTTTCTTCCCAAGTGGAACGACGCAGTATCTGGGGGAATCCATGAAGGGAGCCTGTTAGCTTGGAAAGCCGTCTCATGAAGGGAGCGAACATGCCCAACTGTGCACTTGGCTCCACTTTTTAGTTTTCAAGCTTCTTTGTAACTACTGTGAACACAATTGACCATGTGTTTTCAAGCCCTAAAAGCTGGACTCTGCCTTTATCACCAAGCAGGGGAGGTGGCCTCCGTGACATAGTGAGATGCACTGTGTGTTGGTGTCATTTAAAGTGATCCACCTCAGTGAAAACCAGTTGAGAATGCATTTTAGGAGGCGAAATAGTAAGGAATTAGGAAGCAGAAATAGTGCTTTAATGTAGACTTTCCCTGAGCCTGTCAGAAAGGGCCCACTTTTCTTCACACGCTAACACTGAACAGTGACTCAGTGCTGGGCATGTTGCTTGGCATTGAGAACACATATAAAATTTTGTATACAGTCCCTAATGTCCTCACCCTCAAGGGGTTCAAGGAGTCCCTGATGGGGAGAAACTTAGCTGCCCTGCCCTCATTCTACTGCGATGACACGTGAGAGTATTATAGAATCCGAAAAGAAGGGCCCCCAGGTTTGCCTGTGGCAGAGAAGGTAGGCTGTTTCCCACGGGAAGGAAACAGTGTATCCACAGACGAAAGAGGTGTGAGCCAGGAACTGCAGATAATTCTGTCTGACCAGAGCATGGTAGGGGATGATGCTAGGTTTTGTAGGGCCAGCCTCGGGATCTTGGATGGCATCTGGAAGGCAGTAAGGCTATTGGAAAATTATAAGCAGGGGCATCACATAATCAGAAAGTTTTTAGAGAGCTTTCTTCTAGTGGTTCTGTAGACAATAGCGTGAGGGTACAGTATTTGTTGCAGTGGTTTAGGAGGGGAAGTATGAGGGCCTGCACCATGGGGTCAGGAGGGATAAAGAAGAAAGGATGGAGGGTTTCGAGGAGGGGCCCTGAACAGAGTGGGGACAAGGGGAAGGTTACAGTGACTTTTAGGTTTCTGATCAGTGTAGCTGGCTGGGTGGGGATGGTGGTGCCATTTTTGGAGTGTAAGAGGGTCAGCAATGGAGAAGGAAGACTTTGAGTTCAATTTGGGACAGATTGATTGGAAGTGCCTGTAGGATAAACACTATGAGATGCCTGCTGGGCAGCTGGACACACAGGCCTGAGCACAGGAGGAGGTCTGAATTGGAGCGAGAGAAGTGAGCATCCTTGGAGGAGATGCAGGAATTGAAGCCATGAGTGTGGGCTTGAAGGCCCAGGGAGCATATGTGGAGAGGAGAAGGCCCAGTGCAAAACCCCAGGAGCATCAGAGTTGAACAGATAGTTAAGAAAGGGGAACCCCTGAGATATCAGCAATGGGCAGCCAGAGGAGGAGAGGCAGGAGGAAGGGCTTACCAAGTGACAGAGAAGAAATCTTCCAGCAATAGTCAGGTGACAGAATAGCCAAATAAATTTAGGATAGGAAAGTGTCATAGGATCTAGGACTTGAACGAGGACAGTTTGAGGGAAGTGGTGAGGGCAGAGGCCCAGAGGTAAATAGGAATGGGGTGAATTGGAGATGACTCTTGACAAATTTGTCAAATACCTGGTTGGGCAGGACCTAGAGGGGAGATGGAGAGTGAGGGAGATTTGAATGAGAAGGCTTGCGTTGGTGAATGTCCTTGGGGGTTGGAGATCCTGAAAAGAGTGGGGCTAAATGGAGGCAGGCGACTGGAGGAGGTGGGGAGGCTTCAAAGCCCCCTGGGTGGGGCCCTTCCACCCTGGCCGCGGCACCCTCCCCGCACATTCAGTTGGCTGAATCAGGTCTTTGTTCTTGTCACGGTCAGATACATGCCCTTCCGCAGTGTAACCCTAGCTGTTTTTAGTCCACAGCCTCTGATATGCGATTTGAAGACACCTTTTATGGAGCAGACATAATCCAAGGGGAGAAAAAGAGACAAAGAGTGCTGAGCTCCAGGTTTAAGAACGAATATGTGGATGACCCCGTGTACCGCACTTTTTTGAAGAGCTCTTTCCAGAAGAAGTGTCAGAAGAGACAATAGTCTACCTATGCTGCTGCAGGCAACGGAGCAGCTTGGGCCTGAAGAGGAAAGATGAAGGGACAGCCTGGGGGCTGTGCCATGTGTTTCGCTGGGGTAGGTGACAGGGTGTGTCTCTGACAGTGGAAGATTTGGCTTCCCAGAGTTTGGTCACCAAAACACAAAATACACGTATTGTGAATTGGAGACAGCAATCTGAAGTCATCTCCTGTTCTTGCTTTCACTTGTGAGCAGTTGTCTGCTGTGATCCCAAAGAATTTTTCTAAGTGCAAGGAAATAATACTGAACCACCCATTAAAAAAGCCACTGCCAGAGAGGAGGTGGGTCCCCGCGGGCGGCCGAGACCCCGGTCGGGAAACACGTGGAGACGCCCTCCCCACCCCAGCAGGTGGGGGCTCGACACCTGGGTGGGAGGGTGATAATTTATACGTTGTTCACAGTCAGGGAAGGACTCTCACTTATTTGTCTTAAATGGCAGTTTTATAAGACATTTTTAAAATACAAATGGCATGTATGGTAACGAGACTTACCCGTGTGCTACCTGTATTTCCCTTGTACAGAACTTTTACATTTTTTTATATCCCTATTACTTTTGATTGTGTCTGATGAGAACTGAGTTGTTGGCCTTTGTGAAATTTTTGGCTCTTGAGAAAGAATTCTTATGAATTGTATGGGAATTTTATATATTTAAAGAGGGAGATCTGGGACTGTTATTTTTAAACACTTTTTTTTCATAATACGTATTCTAAGTAGATATTTATAAATATGTTTCTTTCATTATGTGTTTATAAAATTAGAGTTTAAATAAATATGCTTTGATGCATAATTTTGAACTAATATGATTTTTCCTTTTTAAAACAGCCTGGAAATGTACTAGTGTTTAAAAATAAAGATTTCCATTTTCTCCAATTCTGTCTTCTGATTTGCTTATTTTGTCTAAGTTTAAACCTATGGAGAAACAAGTGTGGTTTGGGAGCTGGCCACAAAGACATACTGGGGCCCAGGTTTGTCAGACCCTTCTTCTGTCACTGACATTTTGCATAACTGAGGACACTCGCCAGACATTTATGGCACTGTCCTTGGGGATTAAGACTCCTCTGCTAGTCCACAGGGCCAGCTGAAGTGTTTTCCTCAGCTCCTTCTTGAGGCCTGGAAAAAATCTGAGCACCTGGAGTCTGGAGCTCTTTTCATCCCAGGTGTCTTGGTGCCCGGTTACCATTAGAAGGGGCTGTGTGGATCCGTGAATCCTTCCCCTCACTTTATAGGTGAAGAGTGGAGGACAGGCCTGGAAAGGGATTGCCCAAGGCCACACAGTCCTTAGTGATGCTCCAGTCAACTATGGCCACAGCGATGCTGCATGGCAAACAACAGCAAAAGCTCAGTGGGCCGCTGGGAGAAGCACTTTTGCATTTGAGCCTGCGGATTGGCTCATCTAGGCTGGGCTTGGCTGGGCAGCCGTGCTGACCTCAGCTTGAACCAGCTCGCATATCTGCTCCGTGTGTCTCCCATCAGCCTCCTGAACCCAGTGGGCCAGTAGCCCCAGGTATGTTCTTCTCATGTCAGTGCAGAGGCAGAGAGCAAGAGAGCCCAGCCGAGTAAGCACATTTCAGTCCTGTCCGAGGTGTTGATTAACGTCCCACGGGCCAAAGCCCAGAACCAAGGATTGGAGGGCATTTCAAAGTTTCATGACAAAATGCGTGGCTATATCATGTTACTGGGTAGAGAGTGAAGAACAGAAACAGTAATGACAGAGCCACAGTTAAAACTCAGTTCTCTGACCACTCACTGGCGGAGCGCTCATTTTCCAGAGTGCCTCATGGCTGAACTCAGCTGGGGAAGAGCTCACCAGCCTTATTTTTACAGGGACTGAGCACTCCACATTTTCTACCAGTACAGTCATGTATTTTATCAAGTAATCAAGCTTGCATCTTCTATCTCCAGGTTTTGAATGGGACTGACCTGCTCTCTCCACAGTATGCCAGGAAGGTAGGCCTGTGTAAGGCATTAAGAGGAATTAATCTAAATAGGATCATTCGTTTTGTACAAGTTAGCCTGTCAGCAAGATTTCTGATGGCTGCCACAGGGAGAAAATGTGCCAGTCCTCTATGTGATCTCAAATACAGCTGTTTTTTATGGTCTTACTTAACTGAAGTTCCTATAACCAAGAACAGCTGCATATGGCCTTAGCAAAATAGTGCCAGCCACAAACACACTCTGGCTCTTGAGAAAGGCACCTTTGTTTCTCTGCATTCTGCATAAAGTCATTATTAGCTCTATGACCAGACAGACCTAAAGCTTTTTCACTTACTGTGTGACACCTCAATTGTAATTTTAATTTCTTTGCATTACGCTAACTGCATTTTTAGCGTGTACATGTAGCGTGAAATCACTGAAGTCCTTCTAGCATTAAAAAAAAATTGCTAGCTGCGACAGTTCTAATGTAATTTTAATTACAAGCCCTTTCTCTGGAGGTAAGAGGATTAGTAAAAACTGCCTAGCATATTTCAAACACTAGTTCCTTTATGTGTGTTTGAAATGAGGACAATGTGAGCCTTGTCAGTTTACTTGTATTAAAGTAGTTTTGTTTAGTTCATCTAGAGAGAAATTGAGAAGAAGCATCCACTAAAATATCGCATGGCTTCTCAGAATATATTATAAATTGCTCCTGAGTAATATTATATGAAAACAAGATTCAGAATACAAAAATTTGTAGGAGTAAATGGGTTTGCTACTTCTCCCTGTACCCATCCAATGTGAAACAAGGCTGAAATGAGAAAGTTTTACTGTAAATGACCTGGAGGTCTTACCATATTGGAGGAGTATATGCTACAAGATAACATTGTGCTTTATTTTTGCCTTTAAGTAAAAGGGATCTGAAATGAAACAATCTTCATTTCAGATATTAATCGGCCCCATAAACTTGAAGCTAACTGGAGATCCTCAGGCATTGTCATTACATGAACTAGTTGGAAGACTCACTTGTACTACAAACTTTTTCTCAGATTTCAGATACTCAGTCATTGAAGTGTTACGCATTCTCTTGCCCAGCACGTGGTGGAGACATACAGTACTGACTGGTGGGGAGAATGATTCCTGGTGTCTGAGGAGTCCTGAAGTCTCCCAGCAAGTAGGTTAACAACTCAGAAACCCTATGCTCTGTGGTCAGACAGTGCAGGTCCCCTTGAAGAAATTTCGTCAACAGCAGCTAATATTAATGATGTATTGAGCATCTATTGTGTATACCCAGCTGGGCTGGCCCCTTAGTGGCGTCTATCTAACTTCTTCAAGAAATCAAAGTAAGTATCATTCCCCTCTTTCATGGAGGGAAACTAAGGCTCAGAGAGGTTAGGTACCTTTTGAATCTCTCATCCTTGCTGATGCATTGAAGGAAAAAGAGGATTCTAAAGCTCACCCAAACAAAAGACATTGGATAGATGAATGTGAAGCTCAAAAAACAGGTTAGCATGAGAGATGTAAATGAGGAACGCATCGTCTTTATGAGTAGATGTTTGAAAATACATGAAATTTACCTTCTGGCAAAGGCAAAATTATCGGGACAGAAAAGAGATCATTGGTTGCCAAGGACTGGAGGTGGGGGAGGGAATTGACAACAAAGGGGTGTGGAGGCACTTTTTTGGCATGATGGAAATATTCTTTATCTTGATTGTGGTGGCAGTAACAGGACTATTATTTGTCAAAATTCATACAACTGAACACTGAAATAGGTGGACTTTACTAGATGTAAATATCACCTCAATAAACCTGACTTAAAAATAAATAAAATCTAGGGAAACAGAGGGTAGGCCACTTAGGGAGAGAGCATGTCACACGAGAAGGCTGAGAAATGAGCCATGATCAATCAGTACCTGGGGAATAGCTAAACATAGAGGGGTAGAAAAAGGGGAGCCTGGGAGTGAGCGCTGATAGGGGCTGAGCAATGGGAAAGCCAGAGTGCTGTGATGTCGCTGACGGCAAGGGAAGAGAGCGTTTCAGAAAGCAGGAGGGGTCAACAGAGAGAAAATGCTACCGAGTCCACGTAAGATCATGTAATGTTCGTTATGAGGCCAACAGTGGCCTTGATGAGAGTTTCAAGTGGTTTCAGATGAGACATCTATTACTCAAATTGGTGTACCCTATTGGACACACATCATCTGTCTCTGTCTCTGTCTCTGTCTCTCTCTTCTCCTCCCTTCCCCTTCCGAAGTCTCTCCTTTCAAGATTGTCTTCTTTGTCTTTAGTTTTCAGAAGTTTGATAATAATATGTCTTGGCTTTGATTTCTTTGGGTTTATCTTGTTTGCAGTGTGTTCAATTTCTTGGCCTTTCACCAAATTTGGGAAATTTTTGGCTATTATTTCTTGGAATTTTTTTTTTAACCCCACAATCTTTCCTTTCTTCTGAGACCTCGATGACAGAAATGTTGGATCTTTTGTTGTTGTTGTTACACGGGTCCCTGATTTCAGTCCATTTTCTGTCTGTTCAGATTGGATAAATTCTAGTGATCCACCCTCAAGTTCACTGACTCCACCGTCTGTCATTACCAAACTATTATTGAGCCCATCAAGTGGGTTTTTTATTTTGGTTATTGAATTTTTCAGCTCTATAATTCCCATTTCATTCTTTTTTGTATCTTTTATTTCTTTGTTGAAATTTTCTATTTTTTCATTGTTTCAAGAGTTCATAAGTATTCATTGAAGCATTTTTCTGATGGCAACTTTAAAATCTTTGTCAGATAATCCCAACATCTAACTCATCTTGTTATTGGTGTCTCTTGATTGTCTTTTCTTATTCAAGTTCTGATTTTCCTGGTTCTTGGTATGACAAGTGATTTTGTTGTAACCTGGTTATTTGGGGTATTATGTTAGTAGTAGACTTTGGATTCCGTTTAAATCTTCCCTTTTAGCAGGCAGACACCCTGTTTTGATTTAGTGCTCAGATCCTGGCCTACTTTTGTAGTAGTTTTGTGGTTCCAATGACAGTTTAGTTTTCAGAACTCTTATGGTGCTCCTCTCTTCTGCTTTTTTGTGTGCTACCCAGAGGCCACTCTGCAAACCTGGGTGGTTTCCACACTTTAGTTCAGTTCTCAAACTTTTTGGTGAGTTAGTGTAGGTCAGTTTCACGTGTGAGTCGGTCAGCGCATTCCTGTGCAGGTGTAAAGAATTCCTTTCTCTAGCTCCCTGCTCTCTAAGATTCTCCTCCCATTCTTCAGTTGGGCAGGTGAGGGGTGCTGCCTCCCACTGTTGGGAAATCCCACTCAGTGTCCACTGACAGCATGCTGGTAGGGAGAGAAATGCCACCCAGGACCTCTAGCTGCCACTAAATCAGGAGATAGGGGTCAAAGTCTAGGCTCCCCACTTGGACTCTACCAGTGCAATGCTGGGAAGGGAGAGGAGGGAAGCGTTAATGCTGGCTCACTTGTTGCCACCAAGCAAGCAGCAGAAATCCAGACTCCCCACTTGGTCTCTACTGTACAGGTAGGGACAATTGATTATGTTCGCTTGGGGTAGAGTACTGTCAAAAAGGTTTTTCTGCGGCTATGCTGCTCCTTTCTGGGTCCTTTGACTACAGAGAGCAGGCTTTTCTTGAGACTTTAATTTTTTTTTTTCTGTGTCTGTTGGTGGTTCCAGTTTGCAGGCTTCTCCAGTTTCAAGTCCAGGACATATGGGAGAGAGAAAAACAACCCAGAGAACTCACCCCGTGTAGTTCCTAAAGTCCCGAAGTCCCCAGCTAGTCGACTTGCCTTGCTCAACATTTCATAGTCCTCTTATGATTGCTTGTTGTATTATGTCCATGGTTCTTAATTAGACTTAGCCAGGAGGAGCAGGGAGAATGAAGCCTACTCCACCTTGTCCAGAATGAGAAGTCCTCACTTTTGCTTTTAGATGGGAGAAAAGAATTTACTGCTGTGGGCAAGGGTCTAGTTCAAAGTCAGAGCCTGAAGATCTAAAGAGAATAATTGATGGAGGAACCCTAAAGGGAGGAAAGGGAAGGCCAACCCCACAAGGAAGGGTTGGCTTTCCGCAGGAAAAGGGAGATTTCATCCATGAACCCTGAATTCCTGGTTATAAGAGCAGAGAAGGCAGATACAGAATTGTTTTAGGAAGGGGCTTTCCAGGTGGGTTTGGTATATGGAAAAGGGTGTGAGAGAACTGAAGATGCTAGAAAGAGAATAGTTTCTTTCTACCCATTGGGCTGGGTTGAATAAGGAAGGTAGTTGATGTCAACAGGGGATTGACTGGGAGAAAATGGAGAGATCTAGGAAGTGGATGGCTGTAAAAGACTGAATAATGCCCTCCTCCCCCAAAGATGTCCACAGCCTAATTCCCGGAACCTGTGAATTTGTTACCTTACATGGCAAAAGGGACTTTGTAGTTGCTGTTAAGTTTAGGATCTTGAGATGGAGAGATCATTCTGGATGGGCCTAATGTAATCACAAGTGTCTTCATAATGGGGAGGCAGGAGGGTCAGAGACAAAGAAGGAGCTGTGAGGATGGAAGCAGTGGCAGAAGGGATCTGCTTTGAAGATAGAAGTGGGGCCAGAAGTCAAGGAATGCAGGTGGCTTCTAGAAGGTGGAAAGGGCAAGGAGACAGATTCTCCCTCTATAAAGCCTCTATAAGGAACCAGCCCTGCTGACACTTTGACTTGAGCCCAGTGAGACTGACTTCAGAGTTCTGGCCTCCACAACAGTAAGAAAATACATTTGTGTTGTTTTAAATGACTGAGCTTGTGGTAAGTGTTACAGAATCAATGGGAAACTAAGACAACTGCCAAGCAGATTTAGCAGGAGGGAAAGTGAGAGAAGGCTTTCAAGATAGAAGAGTGATCCGTGGGAGGGATTAAAGATTCCTACAACTGAGACCCAAGTGTTGATAGGTTTAGGGTGTGGTCATGGGAGTGGAGTGGAACTGAAAGTCATTTCGCTGAATTAACTTGTTCCTTTTAACCATTCAGTTTTTTAAAATCGATAACCCCTGTGCCATAAAATTCACCTTTTTAAAATGTACAATCCAGTGGTTTTTAGTATGTTCGCAAGGTTGTGCAGCCATCACCACTATTTAATTCCAGAATTAAATATTTAATTTTGACTGAACAGTTTTCATTCCGTCTTCATATATTACAGCATTTAAAAAAAAATATTCAGTTTGTTTCTGCTGCAGCTCCTGGAGATTGAGAGGGATAAGGAGAATATTTTCATGAGACTGTATTCTTGAGTATGAAGAATTCTTCTGAATGTATTATTTAACATAGTCACCCATTTGAAAAGACTATACACTTGTTCAAATGGAGACTTGCCTCCCGTTGATTTGGCCAGGTTTGTGATTGTGGTGGTGGTTGTGGTGGGTCTTTTCTGTGAAGACAGATGACAAAGGAAGAAGGCACACCTTGGCCACAGAGCTCCTCTTGAATGTGAGGCCCAGGAGACTGGAGGGGAGTGTGGCCTCGGCTGCAGCAGCACCAGGACACTGGAGCACAGCCCTTTGGCAGCAGCTCTTTGGAGAAAGATGGATCCCCAGCCCCATGCTCAGCCATGGGCCTCTCTCTCCTACCAGTAGAAGTCCAAGGGGTTCCGACAGAGGTCAGTTCTCTCAGTATACTGGCCTTGGGCCCTTCCAGGAATATTTTGGATGACCCAGTCCTCTTCCCTTTCCCTCCTGGGGGTCTTTTCCTCTCCAGGGTGAGTGTTCTTTTGCTCCCAGAATATTTTTCATAACTCATAAATCATTTAGAAGCAAACTTGACCTGACTTGAACTGATAAGAGGTGGTTTATATTCTTTGTCTCATTTACTATGAATATTCAAACATACCGCTATAAAATATTCATGTGGGGTGTTAGATACTATATGATATTAGGTATGAAATTACTTTCTAAAGTCCTAAAACTTCTAAACTCATACAAAATAAATCTAGCCCCAAGAATTTCAGATAAGGGAGTGTGGACCTCGTATTTTACACCCACTGCTCACCCCCTGCCACACAGGGCCTTACTCACCTCTGCATTCCCTGTGCTCCCTGCACATAGCAGACCCTCAGTGAGCTTGGTGGAATGTCACTCAGACTTACGCTCTCACTGGGCTGGGGACTGATGACATTTGTCTTAGCTTTGGGCACTAAATCAACATCACCAGGCTTGAAAGTCACAGTACTGTGACCAGGGGCAGACACTCTGCCAATGGAGGTTAACTGTCAACACAGCAGGGCCCTGGGGAGGGAAATGGTGGCATCGTGGCCCTTCTGGTATCTGCCCATGGGAAGAGCCAGGTGTTGCCCAAGAGTGGGAAGGCTCGTTCACCAAAGCTGACTCATGCTACTCAGACAGCCTGCTCCTTGCTTCCCTGACTGAGAGAGCAAGCAGGTTCTTCCCTGAGGCTACAGAAAGGCATAGAATAGCCCACCTAGGTAGGGCGAGACATTTCTTGTTTGCCCTGAAACAAGGATTTGGACTCCAGGGGAGGAATTGTCTGAGGCCTGCAAGGCTGGAAATCGAAATGTCTGCTTAGTCCATCGAGTTCCCTGCATCATGACTTTGAGGCCACTGCTGTGGGGTCTCAGTGTGTGACTTCACTGTGATATGATTATGAATCTATTTATTTCATGCTTTCTTCCCCCCCCCCACCCCCAAAGTCAAAGTCATAATGAGAAAAACGGCCCTATAATAATTTCTGCATGTTTTGGTAACAAAAGAAATGGCTGTTGATGATGATAATAGAAGCAGCTGTTCATAAATTTGCACACTTTGTTGCCATTTGTAAGAGAGACCTTGTATTGTGAGCTCATTAGCAGCTGAACTTTTTTTATCAAAGGAAATGGAGTCAAGAGAGATTATGTTTCATCTTTAATATGGCTGTTCAACAACAATGCCATTATCCTGAGTTTCAGATGAATTTAATTGAAACTTAATGAACAAAATTAGTTGTTTTATGCAATTAGAATCCCATTTAAATGGGTTAGAAAATGAATAGGATGGAAAATGCGGTTGACTTGATTTTCCTCAAGACTGACTCTTTAGTCCTCCTTCTGCCTCCAGGTGTCCCGTTCGCAACCCCCCCCCCTCCCCCCCCCCCCCCCCGAATAAAAGACTAATATTGTGAGAATTTAAGAAGATGTTTGGCTTGCCAAGATTTTCCCCTAGGCAATAGAAAATGCCTGGAACCTCTAAGGAGGTGAGGGACCAATGGGAACCAGTAATAGAGAACTAAGGTAGAAACACTTTTCCAGCCCAGTATGGCCCAGGCCCTTGCACACCTAAACTCCCTTCCCTTCTGAGGTGAGAAGGTGGATATTGAGCAACATCTAAAAAAAGGTAAGGAGGAATGATCTGGGTGCAAAGCTTCCCTCTATCACTTAATAACTTTGTGACTTGGCGTGTGTCCCTTGACATTTGAACCTTGGTTTCTCTATCAGTACAATGAGAATAATAATACCTATTTCTTAAGAGTAATGGTAAGCATTCAGTGAGAGAATGCATATAAAGTATTTGGCATATCACCTAGCTCAAAAAGTGGGAGCTGCTACTGTTATTAGTATTATGAATCTTCTTTATCATCATCACTATCATCTTCATTTCATCTTCATCTTTATTCTTACAACTTCTTGGGACCTTGACGTGTTAAAGACCATACAGCTCACTTAACTTAGGTTGGTGTTTCTGGTCAACAGTAAGCTTTTCCAAAGATTACCCTGCTCGACTGGAGGAAAGAGGTGATATGAGAAGGCCAATTTGCTTAGGGGGCTGGGAGAGTTGGCACTCTTCTTGGGAAGAACAGCAGAAGCTGGTAAGGCTTTATATGGGGGAAGGGCAATGGAACATGAAATTCCTGCAGAGGGTCACATAAAATTCTCATCAGTTGCCTCATCTGGGATGTGAGGGAATTAGAGAGGCCATCCCTATGGACCTTTCCAGCTCTGAAGTGCTTCCGATTCTACAACTACTGCCGACTCTCCTGCCTAATGGACCACATTCCAATGAGCCAGCCCTTGCCAAGAAATCCTTCCGAGTTGCATCAGAATTGCTGAAGCTTCCTGCTGAGTGTTCCCTACCAGCATCAGTGTTGACTCAATGTTGGAATGTGGTTTCCTGAGACACAGCAGAGGTGAGAATGAGGACCAATGGGATTTGGCACAGCCTTAGTAAACAGCCTTCCCTGTGCAGAACAGCTCTGACTGAGGTGAGACAAAGGAAAATCAAAGAAAAGAATTATGCATGTTCCCCTCGGTCTCATCCACCTGAACATTTAAATGGGTTCTCAGTGAAAATGTTAAAGACAGTATTGCTCTTGTTTTAACTATAAGATGCTATTGCAGTATTCCAGTCTCCTATCAAATGCTCCTCAATTATCCCAAGGGATATCTCAGATGTGCTCGTAAATATATCCTCTTGGTTTCCACGTGGTGACTGCCGTCTTGCTCTGTTTCTTCTCCAGTATAACTTCAGGAATGTCAGCTTCCTCAGCAGTCATGGCCCTCCAGGCTGAGGGAGAAAGCCTTTCTTCTATATTCTGTTTATAATGCTGTAACTACCCCAATATCATGCCCAGAAACCAGTGTAGATGATGCCACTGTTGTAACGCCTAGGATGCAGTGCCTTTCTGCTGTTGGCCCCACTGCTGGCTGCAGTTGGGGATTGCAGGGCTAGAACTGCCACCACCATTCTTAGATGAGGGTGATGCCCACTCTACCAGCCCTGCACTTCTCTGAAGCAGGAAGAATTGTCACTCTTGGTGTGTCCTTGTGCCTCTTTCTGTGTCTGTGCTTATCCCAGAGCGGTACAGCTTCATGCTCTTGACCTCTCAAGGAGACTGTGTTGGTGCATACTGCCTTGTTGGGTTTTGATTCTTGCAGTCCTTGCTTTCCTGAGGGATTAGGGCTTCATGGGGCTGAGTGTGGGAGGCTCTGAAGAATGTGAAGAACAAATTCACTCAGATTACTTCAGTGCTGGTGGTCTTATTGAAGGGATAAGAGGATGCAAAACTCAGCCACGTAACTGGGCCTCTCAGGGCTCTAGGAAGAACCTAGGCCTTATGGAAATGAACATGGCTGGCCACAGGAATGTTCTTATTGAGACCTGTTTATCCTGTGGGCCCTCAGTTCACTGATCTTTAACTTTTTCTGTCGCCTTCAACAACCCCCTTCACCCTTCCTTCCCAGACCTCTGCTTCCATGGCCTTTGCTGCCGGCCTTCACCATCTGATTTTTTCAGCTTCTCTTCCCAATACCACTGACTCTGTCTCCAAATGTCCAGACCAAAATCATTAGTAGAAAATAAGATTGATGAGGATGTGGGTTTTGGTCTCTTTTGTGGATTGATATATCCCTGGAACTTAAAAGACTTTCTCTACCACTTATAGCCTTGGGGCAAGTTACTTAGGCTGCCTGCACCTTGGTTTCTTCACCTTCGAAACAGGGATGGTAAGAATAGCTAACTTCTAGGGTTGTTATGAGAATTAAATGAATTGATATTTGCAAAGCATTTATATTAGTGTCTGGCACAGTGTATATTCAAAGAAGCATTTGTTAAATAAGATTAAAAAATCATAAATTGTCATCACATATTTGGTGCTCAATAAGTATTTCTTGAATTAGTTAAATACAATTCTTGAAGAACAGATTGACTTAATTGTCTTTTCTCTCTTGAGTGCTCTCTTGCTCTTTCTCACTTTTCCTGGCTACCTCGGATTTTCCTTTAGCCTCTATTGACTACCTTTGGGTCAGGTTCCCACTCCAGCCCATTTTCTACGCTAGGGGTTTGAAGTATTGTGTTACCAGCAAAATCGCTTCTGTAGAAGGAACCTCTTGAAAGAGGCCTCTGGAAGTGGGAGGTACTCTGGGCATGACTTCCTGGTCTGGTGAGGACCTCAGACTGTACCCTTCCCCTGTGATGGCTGAGTTATTGTTTACAAATTCATGCACCAACTCCTTCCTTAGCGCAGTTTCTTTCCCAGAAGGGCTTGCTGCCTCCTGTGCTAAGATGTGTGTAGTGGTCTCTCCTATTGGCCCGCCAAATAGGCTAAGTCTTCTCTTACTCTCAGTGGTAAATAAAATGCTGAGACTCTTGTTGTACAGCTTCTTTCTTTTTCTCCCTGTCATTCGTTGACCTTCCTTAGCTCAGGGACCTTCAGGTTCTAGAAAAGAGACCTCCTCCACTGTGCACTACTGTGCATTCATACGCATATACCTGCATTTTGATGCCAAGATGCCCCCTCTCTGACCTAAAGGTATTTGGATTTTATATTTTCCAGCTAGGAGGCCACTTGAGAGCCAGAGATAACATTTCTGGGGCTGCCAATCAGATAATGAACAGAGCTCTTTATTATTCTTTCCCTCTTGCTCCTAAGAGAGCTAAGTTCCACAAGAGGTCCTAAGTTATCAGGGAGGAAGTTTTTCAATTTAATTTTTTCAGGAAGTTGAGTCTCTGAAGTCCCACAGCTGAAATGGAGCAGTGGAGGGAGCTGGCAAGGGAGTCTCCATTATGTGAGTGGGCAGACCAGGTAATGAAGGCAGAAGTGAGGTCCACAGGGAGGCGGGGAAAGGATGAAGCTATTAGCTTAACCTGTGCCAGGCTGGGATGGCTGCTGCCTGGATGGCTAAATTGTTGCATTCTGGGAACTGGCATTTGATTATCCCCACCTTGAAGCCTGGGGGACCCCTCCAGATCACTTCCAGGCCCTTTAGGGCAGTGATTCTCAATCAAGCTACATGCCAGTATCATCTAGAGAGCTATTTAAAGTACAGATTCCTGGTCTACTCTCCAGACCTTATAAATCAGAATCTCTTGGAGTCGGGGTCCAGGAATCTTATGATTCTTTAATCCTCCACAGATGGTGCTGATGTGGGCCATAACAGAACAATCTGGGCATGATGTGGGAAATGGATCCAATTCCATTGGGTTGAATGCCATTCTGGGTGAGTTATAAAAGCAAAAATATTGCCTTTGTCTCTGGCACTAATCTGGATTACTCTGGATAAGTCACTGAACTTCCGTGAGCTTCAGATTCCTCCTTTGTAAAGTGAGAAGAGTAACACCTGCCCTGTCTACTTTGTAGAGTTGTGTCAGGGGCTAAGGAGGATGAATACATGGAAGTGCTCTGAGAACTGGAAAACAGTATTCAAACATATGATATAAAGCTCTATGGAGAGTAATGCTATTTGTGTTTTCTTGATGAATTTGTAATGAATCCTATGAAACAATCCTGTGTGAATACCTCCTCTGATTCTGCCCCATTACAATAAGTACATAAGTGAGACACGTTTATTTTAACTCTTTACACTTCTTTGGTCCCTCCAGCAAGAATCAATTACTAGCCAAGATATGGCAACAACCTCTATCCATCAATGAATGAATCAATAAACTTGTGGTATCAATACAATGGAATATTATTCAGCTGTGAGAGAGAAGGAAATCCTGCCATTTGTGACAATATGGATAGACCAGGACTGCTTTATGCTAATAGAAATAAGCCATATAAGAAAGACAAATACTACATGCTATCACTTATATATGGAGTCTAAAGAAAATAAAAACAAAACAAACCTCAAACTCACAGAAACAGAGAGTAGAAAAGTGGTTGCCAAGGCCTCAGGAGAGGGGTGGATAGGAAGAGGTTGGTAAAAGGGTATAAAGTTTCAGCTATGGGACGAATAAGTTCCGAGGAGCTAATGTATAATACGGTGAGTATAGTCGATAACACTGTGTTGTGTAATTGAAATTTGCTAAGAGAGTAGAATTTAAATGTTCTTACCAAAAAAAAAAAAAAAAGATAAATATGTGAGGTGATGGATGTGTTAATTAATTGGATGGTGAGAATCCATTCATGATATACCTATATCAAATGTCCACGATGTAGAGTTTGAATATCTTACAATTTTATTTGTCACTTATACCTCAATAAAGCTGGAAAAAAAAAAGAGAGGCAATTTCTGGACTCCCAGATGAAGATGGGAGAAATGAACACATGCATTTACTTCTGTACTTACCCCAAAGCTTAGTAAAATAACAGTAAAATGATTTTTTAATGGCACAAAGATACAAAGACAAAGAAATGGGAGATAAGACAATATTTTAAAAATGGAAGCTAGAAATACAAGGGATGGCAAAAGATTTGGTAGACTTGAGGAGGTTGAGTCCTAAGGTGGCAGTGGGGCAAGCCAAGAAGCAGTGCAACTTAACACACATAGCCCTCCTGCCCCACACGGCTCAGGAATTAATGATTCCATATACATCTAAAAGTGGGGATGAGGGTAGGGATGAAAACAGAAAAATTGTTGAAAGAGTGTTTAAGTAAAAATTAAGAAACAATGCACTGAACACCCCCGAATTTCCCCAAAGTCTCAAGAATTAGTGATCACATGTTCATCTAGAAGTCAGGGTGAAGGTAGAACTGAAAATAGGAGAACTGTTCAGAGATTATTTAAGGAGACTCTTTCTCAGTCCCTTGCCTCAAGAAGGCTGTCTCTTTTCTGTCCCAAGAGAAGACTGGGAGTGTGATTTCTGGAAAGTGTAAGACAGAGAATGTGGGCCAGAGGACAACAGGCACAATCGAGGGCAGAGCCATGTGGGAAACGGGATAAATGAGAGTGCATGATAGACTGAGACTCTGCTTCTCCCCTCACTTAGCTCCCACAGTCCTGGCAACTAAGCTTATATTCTCCGGACAGGAGAGTGGAATGTAACTAGCCCAAGAGAAAAGATCTTAAGATTCTGACGTTGGAGAATTCCCCAACAAAATGGTCAAGACATTTACCCGCCAGGAAAGCCCAGGTTGCCAATCCCTTCCTTTGGATACCGAACTCCCAAGTAACTTTTTTGTGAGGGATAACCAGAGCATCTAATATGAAAGGCAGAGACAAAATAAAATGAACAAGAAAACTCAATTGGAGAGAATTGACTCTACTTAGGGAAACTTAAAAAAAAACTGAACAAACAGACAAAATTCCCCAAAACCTACCATTAACAGACTCAGAAAAACAAGAAGGTACTATGAAAAGGAGGATTCAGAGAACCTAAAAGAATTCTTGGAAATTGGTATAAAGTTAAGTAAATCTCTAAAAAAACAGAATAATACAAAAGATAAAAGGAAAGACAGACCAAAAAGTAAAGAACCAGTCCTGCAGGTTACACATCCAAATAACTGGAGTTCCAGAAAGAGAAAACAGAGGTGAAGAAATCACTAGGAAAGTAATTCAAGAAAATTTCCCAAAACTTATGAATAGAAATTTTAAGTAAGGGCCCACTGAGTACCCAGAACTCAGTGATAAGAAGAGAGCCATACAAAAGTCATCATTTTGGAATTTCAGAATTATGAATACAAAAACTAAAAGCTCATTTAAGCTTCCAGATTTTACACAAAGAATCAACTATTAGAATGGCAGGAAACTCCTCAACAGCAATAATGGAATCTAGAAGACAAGAGAGTTAAGAGGAAAAATTACTTCTAACCTTGAATTCTATATCCAACCAAACTATCCATTTAGCTTGAGACAGAAAGATATTTTCCAGACTTATAAACATTTAAGTAATTTACCTCTTATGTGCCATTTCTCATAAAGTTACTGGGCAATGGGTTCTTCCAAAACAACAGAGTAAACCAAAAGGAGAAAGACATGGCTTGCTAGTTATTCTTAGTTTGCTTCTTCAGTTCTACTCTCCATCCTTCTCTGTGCTCCAGGAGTCTGACTGCTGTGGACTACGTTACCTGGGCTCCCTTGCTGCCTGATTTACAATTAGGCTTGACCAAAAGAGATGCAGGCAGGAAGTCAGCAGGAAGAAACTGAGGTGGTAATCTTTATTCCCCATGCTTCCTCTCTGCTGGGCCTCAGTTGGGAAAAGGCTGTATTCTACCTAAGACTGTGACTCCCAAAGGGTAACACCTCTACCATGGCTGTAGCTCTTACCAGGTTCAGATAACAGTTTCTTCCTTTTGCTGTCATGGCTTTCTACTGCTGCTGTGTAGCAGATCTTGAGATCAACCAGTCCAGACTTGAACAGGTCATGATGCTCTGGGAGAGATTTCATCAAGAAGATGAAAACAATAGAATCTTTAATGTGCTTGAAGGTATGGAGGGGAGAGACACACAACCGGATGGCAGATTTGGGTTGAATTAGTGTCAAGAGCATAAAAAGCAAGCAAATGGAAAAACGAACAATATGAATGTTAAATTTAGGAAAAACAAAAAGTTGTGCTGAAAGGAAAAGTAATTGTAGTATACTACATGGCTCAGCTACAGGACTTTTGTAGTCAAAATAATATAACTGAAATTGACCTGATCAAAACTACTTGGGATAGAGCAAGACAAAAAATGGTGTGTTGGGTGGTGAGAGCTGGTGATCGTGGTGATGGCAAGTGAGATTTACATCCTCCTCTTCCTCAGTGGGAAGTCAGCAAGCAATACCTAAAAATAAAAACCAAAGAAATAGCAGAATATAATAGCAATAGCAGAAATAATCTATAAGAAGATTATTTAAAGTAATACCCAAAGAATCAACTAAAAGAGGTGAAAATAATTGCCTTTGGGAAAAGGGAATAGTGTAGAGAGTTGCTGGTTTTGTTTTGATTTTAACAAGATATGTAGAATTATTTTCTCTGAGCTATGGTTAGGTGTAACTGGTAAAAATAAAACTGATTTTTCGTTAAAAATGGGGAAACGCCACTTTCCAATTCTCTTTTTTTATTCTCATCTTAAATACTAGAACTACCTAAATTCCCATGCTGCCTTCCAGAAGAGCAGCACTCAAGACAAAAAGGTCCAAGAGCTAGGAGGTAGAGAGGATGGGAAAGCTTTGTGTGGGGTACCATCCCACTGGAATGGCTAAAGAGCTGCCAGTGACAGAGAGAGGCAGCAGATGCAACCTCCATCTATGGAAGCTCAAAATGGAATAATCAAAGGACCAAAGCAGGACAGGCTGTCCCATTCTAGACATCAAGAGGTAACCCTAGAGGCAGGAGGCCTGGAGTTGCACAGAAAGCTGAGTTCCTTTAGCAGGGCCTCAAATCTGCTGCCAAGTTCTTAGCTGCTGAAAACCAAAACTGGGGCATGAACTGTTACATAATCCGTATGATCAGAGAGAATTATGGAAAGTTCCTCAGAGGAGGCGGAAGAGCTTTTCTTAGCAGTAAATTCTCAAAGAAGTGTCTCATCTGAGTCTTTTATAGGAGACATTCAGTGATGTAGGTGACAAGGCCCTCAATAATGCCACCACAGGAAGTGTAGGGATGAGTTGCCTGTGCTTCCTTTGACAAAAACCCAAGGCCAAGAGCTTTGCAGAGGTTAATGTAAGAGCTAGTAACCTGGATGCTGGACCTGATCAGAGAAGTGTCCAAGGATGTCCAGCTATGGGGTTGACTAAGTATCAAAGACAGAAGAGTGTGTTTTAAAAATCTGAGAAACATGGAGACTGGTATGAACAGCAAAATGAGGCAGATATTGGGAGCAGTTTTAAAGCCAGAAAAGTAAACTGAGAAAGTGAGAGGAGCATCCTGTGGGTGTGAGGGTACCTGGGATGTCTCAAGTCAGCCAGGAGAGGAATTGATCTAACGTTTAGACAGAAAGAGCTCTGCTTCCCCGGGGACTGGAAAGGGACAGGAAAGCCACAGGTCTGTTGGAACTAGCCACTGAAGGCTCGAGCCTGCTGTCTTGGGAATGAATCATGGGCCCCGGGTGTCCTGGGCCTGATGACTAAACTGGGGTGGCTTAACTGTCTCCTGTGTCCCTTCTTGGTGCATTTTTACACCCAGGGAATTCTAAGCTTGGCAGAAAAGTCGTTATGCCTTTGATGTGCTTGCACTTCGCAGGGAGACTTGAGAAAATAGAGAGGCTTCCAGATTTACTAACCTTAAAAGTGCCATGGAAGTTAAGAGAAGGATAAATATTCTTCTAATTTGGGGGATGGAGAAGCTTCCTGGAGGAGGTGGCTTTGGATTTAGGGTTGAATGATGTGGAGGATGTTGACACTGATGGCATAGACAGCCAAGAACTAAGGGACAGGAGGGATAACAGTGAGGCAGTGGTCAGGTATGGCCAGAGTGTCAGCTTTCGAAGGAAAGGAAGGTTACTTCTCTGTCCTTCTGTGCATTTCTAATGTCCCAAGCAGCCAGACTGTAGCCTCCTCAGTACCTGTTAACATTCTCAAACTCATTCTTTGAGTCTAGGTGCTGTGCTAGCTGCCTTACATGTCATGTCCAGTTAAGGAAGAAGGTGATGTTTTATTATAAGTTAATAGCAAGTGAAGACTGATAAAAAATGAGCACTTTGGTCAAGATCACACAGCTGGTGATGATGGAACTGGGTTCAGAATTCTGCCCCATGCTTCCTGCTCATTAGCCCTACTGCCCTCCTTGAAGTCAAGAACCGGCCTTTCTTTTATACCTTACTGAACTCAAGATCAGTGCAGAGCAGGTACTCGAAAGATTCCTCTCGGGCCCCTGCCTGCTGCCAACACTATATCTCCAGAGTCGGATGCTAGGAAGACCAGGCTGGCTCAGGCAAGGGGGCCACTTCCTGGGGTCTCAGTTGCTAGGGGTAGATTATATTTTAAGTACCTATTACCTGACTTCTAAACTAGAACTATTTGTGTGAGATGATTATAGGAAACCTAGAGTGGAAACTTTAAGGGAATTAGGATGGAGGCAAGTTGGAGGAACTGTGTGAACAGGAGTGGAAGAGGCATACTGAATGGAGAATTTTGGGGCACTTTGGGACAGCTCTACATAACTACGTCAGTAGGTTCTAGAATTTAAATAAAATAAATTCATCAAAAAAGTTATCAAGCCAGGAACAAGTAGGGAATTTATTCATTCATTCCTTCATCCATCCACCTATCCCATCCATCCTTCAAACCTATAACAAGGGCCTGCTTTGTGCCTGGTACTGGGCCAGGTGCTAGAGAAGTTACTTACACTATTTAGACATGATCCCTTCCTTTCAGGAGTTTCTAGTCTGGTGGTTATGGGAGAAGAGGTAAGATATACTTAAAAATGAATTCCAAACAAGATAGTCTTAAGGCTCACAAGACAGGGACAAAGTGCTCTAGGAGCTCCAAGGTGGGCAAGCTCAACAACACCGGGTGAAGCTTCCTGTAGGAGGCGGCATCTGAGCGGGCCTTGAAGAGTGGGCAGGATCCCAGCACATGGAGCCAAGGGAGACATCTAGACATAGGAGGGGCATAAGGAAAGGAAAGGAGGCAGGAAATTGCAGGGTATATTGCGGGGCTAGGAAGTGGCCTGTGTGGCTTCACAGAGCCTGTGAAGGAGATTGGAGATAAAGCTAGAAGGTCCCTGCTCTTGATTCTAAGGAGCCCTGAGGCTTTGGCTCAGGATGGGCTCTGTTATCAGGAGGGGTTTGCTTTGCTGTTATGCCTGGGGAAGCTTGGGAAGGGCTAGTGATGGTGGCAGGGCTGAGAGAGTGTAGCGGAAAGGGAGAAAGGATGGGTGCTTAAAGTCGGACAGACATGAGTGGGATTCCCAGCTTGTCTTTCTACATTGCTAAGGAATCGAAAGCAAGCTATTTGGTTTTCTGTGCCTTTACTTTTTCCATCTCTAAAACTCTGTTTCCTAAAGGAAAATGTTTAACAAAGCTAGGCCTAAAATGGTTTCAATTTCTGGGGCTGGAGGCTATGGCCCTGTGCCTGTCTCCAAATTTTTTAGCACTTGTGAGTTCCAGGGGGGCAGAAGTAGCGTCTATTTCAATACTCCTGTGCCCTGCCTGCCACAGAACAGACACATGCCTCTGGTTAGTGGAGATTCAGGGTGGAGGTAGTGACATGATTAGCAGGGGACCAAGTGATTCTTCCCATCCGTGCCCTGGATCTTGAACTTGGAGCAGAGCTCCAGTCTTAGAGAGGGCATTAAGCCTGGGTGGGGGCAGCCCCACGCTGATGACTGGCTCAGGATGACATGCAAGAAGCATGCAGTCAGGGTACCAGAGGTTAAGAGCCTGGTTTGTCATTGTTTATAACAGTGAAAAGTTGGAAACAACCTAAATGTCCAAGAAGAGGGGATTGATAAAAATAAATTATGGAAGAGGCATGCTCTGAAATACTGTGAGGCCATGGTATTGATCCAAGTTTATTTACAAAGTAATATCATTACAATATAGTCAATTAATAAGTAGATTTTAAGGCAGCATATATAATATGAGCTTATTATAAATATCTATATATTCTCTTCTATTACAATTAATGTGTCCATCATCCTGGCAAAGACCCATCACTCTACTTGTGCACAAAATCCTATTCATTCATTCTACGTCTTCAAGGGCATGGATCCAGTAGTTCTGTCCTTTATCATTTTCCCCCTCTCCTCTAGATTATTACCATTACCTTAAAAACAGGACATACTATGACTCATCCAAAAAACTAAAATAAAATATCAAACCTTTCTTGACTCCTCCATCTCCTACTGGTTACCATGTCATCCCTCTGCTTCCTTCATAGCAACGCTTTTTGGAAGTTATTTATATTTGCCTCTACTTCCTCTCTGCTCATTCTTTCTTAAATTCACTCTGATCATGTTTTCATTCCTACTGCCCCACCAAACGACTCTTGTGAAGTCATCAATGCCAAATTTGGCTCTACTTTGTCTATCAAATGATCAATTTCCTCTTCTTGTCTTATTTAACCTTCTAGCATCCTTTGTCCAACTGATCACGCCTGTTATGACACGTCCTTTATTTGGCTTCTGGGACTTCAAACCCTCCCCATTTTCCTCTCACCTCTCTTGCTGTTCTTCCTTAGATGATTTTGCAGATTCCCCTAGTTTTCCTTAATTTTTAATGTTACTTTACTCCAGGGCTCCGTCCCTGGACCTCTTCACTTTTCTGTGCTTTCTATAGGGGATCTCATTCAGGTCTGTGGATTAAACACCATCTGTCCACTGAAAATTCCATAACGATATCTCCAGTCTCAACATTCTCGCTCCTCGCATGCTTAATAGGCATCTGAAACTTAAATTCCCCAAATGGAAATTTTGGTTTTCCCAGCCCTGCCCCTCCCATGCTCCACAACTCATAAACACCCCTCTATCGTCTCAGGACATCTTGATTCCTAGGTTTCTCTCACATTACACAGCAATGCATCAGCAAAGTGAGCTGGTACTATCTGAACTCTGCTCTAAATGCCAGTAACACCTTAAAATGCTTCCTGAATCTGACTACTTCTCATCACTCCTCAGCTCTCAGCTAGTCTAAGCTGCCAATATCACTTTTTTTCTAGGCCTACCTGGTTCTGCCTCCCCTGTTTTCTCTACATAGCAACCAAACTCATCCTTTTAAGACATTCGTTTCTGCTTACAGCTCTCCAGTGGCTTCCATCACACAGAATAACCCCAAAGTCTTCACCACGCCCACAAGGCCCTGTGATCTGGCCCCCTCTGCCTCTCAGACCTCATTTCCCACCCTTTTGCCTCTCCATCATTACTTTCCAACTACACCAACCTCTTTGCTGTTCTTTGATCATTTCCGGAATGTTCCTGCTGTAGGTTTTTTGAATTTGCTATTCTCCCTACTTGAAAGTATCTTCTCGCAGATTCCTGCTGAGCCTGCTCTCTCACTTTCTTTAGGTAATTTTCAAATATTCCTTAACTAAAGAGGTATTTTCTGATCTCTCATTCATAAAATAATATTCCTCCTTTGTGTTGCTCTATGCCTCCTATCATTACCCATTATGTGTGGTGTAGGAGTTGTGCCCAACTCCTGGGGAGGTCATTCATGTTAGCTGCAGTGTAACTAACTATTGGCTCCTCCTGGAAGTCTGCAGTGAACAACCTGCATAGCTGTGTATGGCATACATGCTAGCACACATAGCATAAATTTATTCATTTATTTGTTTGTTTTCTGATTTCCTGCATTGTAATATAAGCTCCTCCGAGATGGGGACTTGGAGTACCTCAGCATGGAGAACAGCACCTACGACATAGCAGATGCTCAAAAATTATTTGATCTATGAACTAACATGTGCTTGGTCTATGCATGTGTCTATGTGGGAGAAAAAGAAATACCAAATATTGACAGCAATTATATCTGGGAAATGGAATTATGTGTGATTTTTCACTGTCTTCCTTATTGTTTCCTTAGGGCATGGATATTTTAATAAGAATATATTATTTTTACATAGACAAAGGTATTTTGGAGTCAGATAAACCTGAGATTGAATTCTGGCTCTACTCTTTATTTGTTGCATAAACTTGGGCAAATTTATTACCATCTCTGTGTCTCTTTGAAATGGAGATACTATCTAGTTTATTGGGCTGTTGTGAGGATTAAATAGAATATGTATGCCAAAGCTTGGCACGGCACCTGTCTGAGAGTAAGCCTCTAGGAAGTGGGACTCCCTCTCTTCCTCTTATTTATTATTGTTGTTATTACTCTTTTGGAGGGTAGGAGGGGATATCGCTGAGATGTAAATATATGCCTCCAAGTCTTAAGGGACAAATGGGTCTGTGTTTAACTCCAGGTGTCCTTCTCTGATGGTAGGTGGAAGGGAGTTGCTGGGCTGGACCCAAGACAGTGAAGCATGGTAAGTTCATGAAGGAGAAGCCAGGACAGTGCCATTCATATCTCAATGAAGACCTATCATTAATAGGATTTTAAGTCTTTTAAGACTTCTAGACCCCTAACTGCTTTCTTGAGGATTCTAGCAGTCAGATGGCTAGGTGGTCAGGAAGAAGAGGGAGGGATCCTATCCTCTGTTCTTCACTGGGCCTGCGAATTGTTGAAACCCAGGTGAAAGAAAGGCTGAGGCACTGGAAGCAAACAGTGGGGGCTCTAGGGTTTGCTGGAGGGAAGCAAAGCTGCAGGGAAGCCTGTCAGAAGCCCAATGGGCCCTCCCTGGGCCAAGTGCCAGAGCCAGGAGAACGTCTATACCTTGGCCCAGAGACTTGGGGGACACAAGCTCCGATCTCATCATGCCAAACATGATGCCAAACATTAGGTCAAACAGCAGTGGGCAGATTTGTAAGTCATAGATTTATGGTGATCTTTATCTTGCTCAAACTCATGTTCATGTCCATCACAGTGATGAACTTTGTTGCTCACCTGTGGGCTTTCTGGAGAGCCCAGCAGAGAATGTTTCAACCAATGGCTCAGTTGTTAACTTTGGTAACACTTCTGGCCTGAATCCTGTTACCTCCCACCGTGGGGAGCTCAGCTAAATTAATTTAGAGTGAAATCTGAAGGTCCTGCTTCTTCTCGCTCCTTTAAAACTAGAACAAGCCTTAAGCAGAGAGCTCCCTCCCCCTGTGCTCTGGCCCATCCTCATTTCTGTAGGATTTCTAGAGCCATTCTAAGCAAAAGTGTCCCAAGCTCTCAAATATGAGTAGCAACAGGAAGGACAAAGATGGTCATTGGCCAAAATTTCTAGTTAATCAAGTTTTTTCAAATCCAAAAGATATCCCTTCCTAAGACTTGAATCCTAAATGTCTCTCCTTGGGCATATATAAGGGCAGATAAAGAAGCTTTTATTTCCGGTTCACCTAGCAGCACTCCCAGAGATCCCGTCTCTCAGTCTTTTGAATGCTCTTCTTGATAAAAGAGAGAGAGGACAAGGAAATGAGTTTGTCTTTCCTAGGTCTCCAGGCCAGGTGTACCAGAAATGTCATGGCATCTATCATGGCTATACTTCTTTCTAAAAGAAACTGCCCTACCTTAGCACCATGTTTTAACCGAGCATTAATGCTTCTACCCTGACAACAGTTGATTGCACCAGGAGCGGGGACCCGACCCAAGGGCAAGTAAAACACTGGCTGGCCTAGAAACTCTGCTCCAACAGGAAAGAGCAGAAGCAGTGGGATTTTTACCCTCAGGAATTTGATTGAAGCAGCCCTGAGGTGAAAGTGTGCATCTTGTAAGCAAGAGGGGTCACTATCCAGCTGAATTTGGAATAAATCAAAATTATGAGAAAGCAAAAAGCACAATACAGAGAAGACTTATATAAAGGTTTTGAGGCATTTGCTGCATCATTAGAAGAGGAGTGGACCTAAGTAGACACAAACACTGTTACTAGGGATCAGTTGTCCTCAGCGGAACTGTTTGTGGGTTCGATAGTTTCATGGTCATAACTTTAAGCAACTCCATAAACTGACTTGCAGTAGAAAGACTGAAACTAGTTTTCCAGATCTTTTTTTTTCTGCAGTACACAGAAAAGGTGGTGTCAGTGTCCCCCCCGGGACTCGATCTTCCAGCAAATATCACGAGCACATTCTTAGCTTTCAAAATCAGTCTTGGCAGCCTTGCTCTTCTCTGACCACCTTTGGCCATCCATAAAGCTATTTTCCATTGAGATGTTTTGAGGCTCACATGAAGATGACATTAGAGGAAGTTTCCGTTTTGCCTCTGTTTGGCTCCATGAACGCATTTAGTCTGTACTGAGTCACAGCCCATACAATTAGACAGGTACATTCTCCTCCCTTCCCGTGTTCCCACCTTCCTCCAGGGGGAAGCCCTGCTGGATTCACAGCCCGCCAAGCACATTTTCCATTTGGTAATAGAGCCCTCAGGGGTTATGTGTGAAAGGATGCAACAGAGATGAAATCTTCTCAGACACTTTGCATTATATTGAATCTTGGTTTTTGCCTTAGCTCCTCTGGTTTTTGCCTTTAATTATGTCCATAGAAAACTGTACAAGTTGCAACCAATGAAGAGATCAAGAGGGTAATTGGAGGTCATTTTATTTCCTAGAAGAGGCTTAGCTCTAATTGGAAGCAGATGAAAAGACTGCAGGATTCCCTCTAATTCAAAGGTTCTCAGGGATACACATAAAAATAATTTAAATCTTTTGAAAGCCAAAGAAATGCAAGATTCAATCAATATAGCAGTTGGGGATGATGTGGCAGATTTACCTCAGGAGATGAAACAACTGGGAAACGGGCTCTGCCATCTACACATGAGAATCTGTGTGTCCATCAGCTCTGCAGAGAAAATTCATCATCATCCCATTAGGACCCTCTTCTGTAATCAGTAAGTCATAAGAAGAGGAGATGGCAACTCCAGAAATATTTGCGAAGGTAATCCCCAAATTGTTTGGGATTGTGTAATTAGCACCTTTTAACCTCAGATATATAATTGAATAGAATTTTTAAGGAAAGCTACAAATTATTAACATTTTCGAAATAAAAAATCTGTGCTTATTTAGTATTTTATCATTTCCAAAACTTAAAATAATTTAGCCTGTTAGAATAAAGGTGTGTCTGGTAATTCTAATTTTATAAGTATACTTCCGTTAATCTATTTAAATTTATGATTTTAAGTTAAGTTTACTTTATAAATAGTATTGGAACATGTAAAAATTAAGATTCAATGAATTTATAAGTTTAATTTGTAGCTTTTCAGGGTTTAGGCCCTTAGTTTTACATGCTAAATCAGACAACTGGTGTACTTATAAAGGCTATATGATGGTAATGATGGTGGATTTAATGTCCACATAACTTCCCTCTCTCTTGAAATCCTACTAAAACTATGGCAAAGTTGTTTTTTTGTTTTCTTTTTGACAGAAGCCCATAAAGATGGGGAGAAAAGGCAAATAGACAATGGCAATAAATTTTGAAAGCTGAAAAGCAGATGGATGATTTTTAATTTACTTAGCAGATACAAGAAACCTGAATCTTAAGCCTGAAATGGAGAAAGACAAGAATATCTTGATTTAAATCCCAGAACCCTCCAGAGGCTCAGACAGAAACTGAGGAGCAAGGTGGGGGGTAGTGGCCAGAAAGGGCACATTGATTAAAAGTGGTTAGAGCCCTAGATCTCATCCCTCATTGCAAGCCTCTAGGAGGGTGCCTCTCCCCATCCAGGCAGAATAAATGTGGAGGTTTCTTCTCTGAGCAGAATCAAACACAGGGGCTCCAGACTGGAAGACTCCAAGCCACAGGTGACAGTGTGAGCACTGTGCTGAAGAAAAGAGAGTAAATTAATGTATGTACATGTCGTGCTGAGTGCTCATACCCCAGTCTTCCTTCCCCATTCGGTTCCAAGAACAACTGACAGCTCAGCCTCTATCCCTCAGGCAGGAGATTGGAAGACTATACTCTGGGGAGTCTGACTAGCCCAAGAGGAAAGACCTAGAGATAGTGGCCTCAGGGATTCCTCATTAATGGCCCAGCCAGATCCATCTCAGTGAAGATCAATGTCGACAAATGCCACTACATGCTCAGGACTTCCAATCCGCTCTTTACTTGCTCACTTTTTGACACGAGCAGACAAACAGCATTCGTCAGACATCTGAGAAAAGACTCTAATATGGAAAAGACAAACAGACCAGTGAGTGAGAAAGAGCAGAGACTGCACAAGGAAGGAAACTTACAAAAAAAAATGATTGTTACAATAATCAGAAATCAACACAGATATTGCATTCATGAAACAAGACCAAGGTGGGATAAAAGGAACATTCAGGGAATAAAAAAGAGCTCTTGGAAGTGAAAGACATGATAGTGCAAATGAAAGAAATCAAAAGAGCTAGGAAATAAAGGTGAGGAATCCCTCCAGATAATGAAAAAAATAATAGAGATGGAAAAAAGAGGATAAACGTAAAACAATAGGGCAGCCAATTTAGGACAACCAACATCCAAATAATGGAAGTTCTAGAAAGAGAGAGACAGAAAGAAAAAAAACCAGCTGAGTTAATCATGAAAGAAATAATAAGATAATTTCCCAGATCTATAGGATTGGAGTTTCTGGATTAAAAAGACTCATCAGGTTCCCAACATGACTAGTTACAGCATTGCAGAATATCAGAATTGTGGAGCTACATAACTTCTAGAAAGAAATAAAAACATTTTCAAGAATTAATAATTGAAATGGGAGGAACTTGGCAGTAGCCATAACAAAAACTAGAAGACAACTGAACAATGACTTCAAAATTTGGAGGCAAAATAATTTCCAACTTAGAATTTTCTACCCAGACAAACTATAATTAAACGTGAGGGTAGAAAAAAGATATTTTCAGACATAGAAATGTCAAAACATTTAGCTCCCATACACACATTCTCAGGAAGCTAGTAGAGGGCATGTGTCATCAAAACAAGGGAATTAGTGCACCCTATCAGGTAACAACTGGAAATGTTGAGTTCCTATATTCTGATTTTCTTTTATAGGTCGCTCAGCTCTGTGTCAGAATGTTGGACATTTGAGAATGATTAGAATTTAAATAAGAAGCGATAATTCTAAAGTGTTCTATTATATAAATTATACAGAGATAAGAAAACAAGACACAGATGGGGGGGAATCTCCAGGATGTGGTGAAGGGAGGTGTCAGGAGCCCCAGGCAGGGAGGATGACCATGGAGACTCAAGCAGTGAAAATTGAGAGGTAGACAGATTGTCATCACCACATGATTGGCCATAGCTCTAAATCAGCTAAACTACTGAGGATATGCGCCAACAAAACAGGAGTGTAAACCAAGAAGGAGGGAGACATAAGATCCAGGAAATAAAGATCTCACTCCTGAGAAGACAAAGGGAAATCCTGGGATGACAGTAAAGAGAAGTCCCAAGTGACAGTATGTGGCAGGCCTAGACCAGAGCAAGTAGAAGGGGAATGAAATTCTCTGGGAGGGAGGTCTCCAAGGGGAAAAAACGGCAGTGTTCAATCCTAACCTGATAAAATTTATGAAATATTGTAGCGAGAGATTCGTGGGAAGAATAAGCAAAATTTACAAACACACACATACACAAACAAAAACCCTAAGCAATTTTTAAAAAAGAAAGCAATTTTTAATATCATGGAAAACAAAAAAATAAGAAGTAAAACAGAATCTTAGCGCCCTATAATGCTTAGCTTTGAATAACATTTACATGGACAAATAATGTGACCGCTGAGAATTGGGTCAACCAAAGATCTGAATATAACTGTAATGAGACGAAGGTTCTGGAGAAGCAAAGAGGAAGTGGCATGAGGGAGCGAAGTCTTCTGTTATGAAAGGTCAGGAGAAATAACGGAACTACCAAAAGGTAGCAGGATATGCTTATTATTTAGAAATACAGAGAAGCGTATATACCAAAGGAAATGGCTGAAAGGGTCAAGAGCATCTGTCTCTGGAACAGCGAAGGGGGTAGTGGGAGCAGTGGGCCAAGCAGCCAGTTTTTTTGTTATAAGGCTTTTTGTACTATTTGTGAGTTATGTGCATAAGTTACTTTAACGAAAATACAAAATAATTTAACAAATTAGAATATGTTGAATGTATAAATACTATTTAAAATGTTTAATGCTTAATTGTTTGTAAATGGGACTGATTTAACCAAAGTCTCCTAAAAGCAATTGTCAGATTTGCTGGAATTACATACAAAACAATAAAGTTCGTAAGTTGAACATAAAAGCTTAAGGAAGAATTAGGTCCAATTAATTTGTAAATTTAATATTATTTTTAAAAAACTAAAGTAACTTCTGAATGTCCTTTCTGTGCAGAACAGCCCTCCGTGAAGACATGACGTTCCCGCATATTGTCAGCTGCAAGAGCCTGTGCTAAATGCTGGAGGAGGGGAGACGGCTGGGGGAAAGTGGCTGACTCAGCTTTGGAAAAAGAAAGCCAAGTCTTCACTGTGGGCTGTTCATCAGCATCAGCCATCTATACACTGGGGAGATGGACTGAGGTGGGCACCCCAGTATCTCACCCACCCAGGAAGCTGGCTTCCTGCAAGTGCTTCTGTATCAGACGTCAGGATAGGCTATTTGATCTTGAAGCTCTGCCTGGTCATTCCTGAGTCATCTATTGTGCTGAGCAGCCTTCTCTGCGGCTCTGGGCAATTCCCAGTGGGGTAGATAGTAAGGCTGACAAATTGCTTTCTCAATCCTGTTAGCGACCTTCATTGCCCCACAGTCATTAGGCTCTGGGGAAATGAGCAGTGGCTGCTAATTAGGAATAGATTGAGGTGGGGATGAGTAGGCAGCAGCAGATGAGTGGGGATCCAGGGACACAGTTCAGAGACTTTTGTCTAAAGAAGTCCAGCCTGAAAGGAAGGACAACTGTTGAATTAGCCCACACTAATGAGCACTAATTTTAAAAGATTACAAAAGATGTTTCCACAGTCGCCATCAGGAACCAATTTTTTCCACATTTTGTGGTCTCCCAGCTCTTCAGGATGTGGGACTGGGAAGGCTGAATTTAAACAGGCAGACGATTCTAAAGCACTGTGTTGAGCAGGACTTCAGAAGGACTCCTTAGACCAGGGTCTGCAAACAGTTTCTGTGAAGAACCAGACAGTGAATATTTTAGACTTTGCGGGCTGTATGATCTCCATCGCAACTGCTTAACTCTGTCATTTTAGCACAAAAGCAGCCATAGACAATATGTAAATGAAAGAGTGTAGTTGTGTTCCAAGAAAACTTTATTTACAAAAATTGATGGTGGACAGTAGTTTGCTGATCCCTGACTTAGATGAAAGTGTGAAGAGGTAGAAATGCTAAGGAAGGAGTCTCTAATGGTGGAATTTCAGGCTATTTGACAAGTAGGTGAATATCAGTCAGAATCTTACCTTTTGCAACTATTAGAAGACTATCCAAACTTGCTTAAGCCAAAACGGAGTTTTTTTTGTTTGTCTATATAACTGAAGATCCAGAGGTAGAACAGGATTTAGGAGCAGTTCTAAACGACTTTTGTTCTTTCTCATCTTGGAGCTCAGATTCTCCTCTGTTGAGGGCATTCTCAATAAGCTTCTCTTCTTTTTTTTTTTTTTTAAGATTTTCTTTTTCCTTTTTCTCCCCAAAGCCCCCCAGTACATAGTTGTGTACTTTTAGTTGTGGGTCCTTCTAGTTGTGGCATGTGGGATGCCACCTCAGCATGGCTTGATGAGCAGTGCCACGTCTGCGCCCAGAATTCGAACCGGCGAAACCCTGGGCCACTGAAGCAGAGCACGCAAACTTAACCGCTTGGCCATGGGGCCGGCCCCTAAGCTTCGCTTCTTAGAGTCATAAAATGGCTGCCAGCAACTACCAAGGCTGGACCCTTCCAGACTCACATCCTGTAGAAAGAGCATGGAATTCCTGGTAGAAGACTTGAGATGCACTAAAATTACACTGGCTTTAAGCCAGGTACCTTTTCAGTCTCCATATCCGCTAGGACAAGGCTCTTTTTTTGTTTTTCTTCTTCAGAAGGGGTATGATTACTCTTGGGCATTGTTCTTCCATATGCACATTACAATCAGCTTGTCAAGCGCCATGAAAAGCCTTGCTGGGCTGTTGACTGTATTAAATCTATAGACCAATTTGGAGAGAATCACCATCTTGATAACATTGACTTCGTATTCAAGAATGTGGTGTAGATCTCTCCATTGATTTAGGTTTTCTTTAATATCTTTGAATAATGATTTATAATCTTCCCTGTAGAGTTATTAGATATGTTTTGTTAGATTTATTTCTAGATTCTTGATATTTTTTGATGTGATTGTAAATGTTGTCTTTGTTATTTATCTGTAGCGGCGTGCTACTCCAACACTTAGTAACTTAAACAGCAATAAACGTTCGCTGTCTCCATTGCTATATGGGTCAGGAATTTGAGAGTATCTTAGTGCTGACTTGGCTCTCTCATGAAGTTGCAGTCAAGCAGTCAGCCAGGGCTACTGTCATTTGAAGGTTCAACTGGAGCTAGAGGATCACTTCCAAGGTGGCCACTCACATGACTAGCAAGTTGGTGCTGCTTGTTGGGGGTAGACCTCAGTTTCTCCACCTGGGGGCTTCTCCACAGGCTGCTTGAGTGTTCTCACAACATGGCAGCTACCTTTCCTTAGAGTGAGTGATTTAAGAGAAAGAGAAACCCAGGAAGAAGCTATCCTTTTTATGCTCTAACCTCAAAAGTCACATAGCATCGTTTTCTACTCATTAAAAGTGAGACACTAGTCTGGCTCGTTTTCAAATGAGGGGGATTAGATGTCACATTCTCTGGAGATTAAAAAAAGTACAATCTCCATGGTCTAAGGTTTGTTTTGTTTTGTTTTTTGTTTGTTTTTTTGCAAAGAGACCTCTAAGCTTATACAGAAATGCACGTTTGTTTTTCTTACTTTTACTATGTGCTTCCACTAGATATTTGCATAAGTCCTATTAGAAGAAGACATCATTTCTTTAATGCTGTTCTCACCATGGCCTCAGTAGTCTCTGAATTCTAGCCATGCTGAACCGATTCCAGACCCCCAAAGATACTCTTGCTTTGCTGTCATTCTTTTGCATGTGCTTATCTCTCTGCCTGGAATACATTTCACATGGCTTACTCCCATGTCAGCTTTCCCTGACCTGAGTCTGGGTAGGATTCCCCCTTTACATGTTTCCAGCACACCCTATACTTTCACTTTCATAGCACTAATCACACTGTAATGCAACTGTTCTCAAAGTTTGGTCGTCAGGCAGCATCAACATCACCTGTGCATTTGTTAGAAATGTAGATTCTCAGGCCCCACTCATACCCCTGAATCAGAAACTCTGGGTGGGACCCCACAATCTGGGCTTTAATAAGCCCTTTAGATAATTCTTTTTTTCTTTTTTTTTTTAAAGATTGGCACCTGAGCTAACATTGTTGCCAATCTTCCTTTTTTCTTCTTCTTCTCCCCAAAGCCCCCCGGCACGTAGTTGCATATTCTAGCTGTAAGTCCTTCTAGTTCTGCTGTGTGGGACGCTGCTTCAGCACGGCTTGATGAGCAGTGCTATGTCTGCATCTAGGATCCGAACTGGTGAAAGCCTGGGCCGCTGAAGCGGAGCGCATGAACTTAACCTCTCAGCCTGGGGGCCAGCCCCAGCCCTGTAGATAATTCTGATGTGCACTGTGTTTGAGAACCACTGCTCCCTCTACTGTCATTGCCTGTTTACTGTTGGGACCCCCACACCAGATGTAAGCTCTGTGGGGCAGGGCTGCATCTGTCCTGTTCACCAATGTGTCTGCCAAGATCATGGCAGGTGCTCTGTCAGTTCCACTGGGTGAAATCTGAAAGACAAAGGTAAGAAAGAGTGAGGGACCTAGCCGCAGAGAACTGCCACATGTCTGACTTCCGCCTTCCTGATCCCACTTTCTTCCACCCGTCTCTAAAGTCAGCCACACTAGATACTCCACTTTTTTGTTTGTTTGCTTGCTTTTTTGCATTGCCTAGGGATTCATTCCAAATAAAATTGACTCTCAAGAAGCCAGCAGTCTTGGGGCCCTGGGAAGGCGCCATTAGCTTGAAGAAGTGCCCTGGGACAAGTCAGACAGCTGGGCTTGGGTGGGTGGTGGCTCTGTGTTAGCGACAGGATTCTGTTGAGCTCCAGCAAGTCTATGTCGCTTTCTGGGGGCTTCCAACAGCTTGTGGTGGGGCAGGTGCATTGTCTTCTCCACAGGAACCTGCAACCCAGCACAGGATGTGTAATGAGACAGGGCAGAAGCCAGATCACTGTGAGAGCACCAATGGAACCCGCTGGGGCCATGAGGGTAACAACCTAGTGACAACGGTTGCAGCAGCAAAAAGAATTTTAACCGTGTTCACTCTGAGTTCTTTCCCTTCTCCTCTCCCCATCCTTACTTGTCTCTCGCTGTTTCTCTGACTCTCCATGTCTTGATGTGGTACCCAACATATATGGACATTTCCAGGTAGGACAATGGACCCAAGTGGCAACTTACCTTTTTCTTTAGATAAAGCAAAACATCCACTGTACAGTTTTGGATTATGATTTCTGAGCAGCAGGCTTCCCCTGTGTGTGTTTGGAGGGGCAGCTTTCCCCACTTCATTTCCAAACCGGCATTTGTAATGTCATTCCCATCTGTCTCCCGCATGAATGTGGAGGTTATCATCCACGTTCCTCTAGCTGTCCTGTGGTAGCCTTTGGGGTGACAGGGCTTCCCTCTGTGATCTCTCCTGAAGGGAGTGCAGCTTACTGATGTCAATCACTGTGAACAGACAGTGGTGAGGGTGCTCTCGAGTGGCAAGGGTTAAAGATGGAGCCTGCCACAGGGAGCCAGGCAGGGATGCTTCCCTACAGTGGACCTCAACCGAATGGGAGTAAGCCAAGGGGACCCCACAGAACGAGAGTAAGCCAGATCCCTTATGCCCAATTATGAAGTTCAGGGATCGGCAAGCTGTGGCTCCTGGGCCAAATCCAGCCCACTGCCTGTTTTTTAAATAAAGCTTTATCATGTCCATTAATTTACGTATAATCTCTGGCTGCTTTACCACTATGATGAGAGAGGTAAGTAGTCGTGACAGAGCCTGCCTGGCCCACGAATGCTGAAATATTTACTATCTGGCCCTTTACTGACAAAGTTTGCAGACTCCTGCTCTGGTGGAACGTTTATTTCCCATTTAGCATCTCCAGCCCCTGGCCCTAGCCTGGTCATGTTTAAAGGGTCCAGCCTGGTTTCATCTATGTTAGTGGGCTTCAAATATTTACTTTAAACTTTTAACTAAGCAATAATTTCAAACTTACAGAAAAGTTGCGAGACTAAGAAAAATACACAGAATATCACATTTCCTTTACTAGATTCGCTTATTAACATTTTACGGCGTTTGCTTCATTATTTGCGTTCACTCTCTCTATATATGATATATTCATATTTGAAATTTTGTACTTATATATGATATTTTGAATAATTTGAGCTAAGTTACATACATTAAAGCTCCATGCATCTGAATACTTCATGACATGTACAGGCTTCCTAAGAAGGGAAGTATTCTGTTTTTCATGACTAAGTACAGTTTTCAATTTGAGTAAGGTTAATATTGGTACAATATGGCGCTCTACTCCACCAACCATATTTCAGTGGATGTCCTTTGTAGCATTTCTTTTCACTGCCAGTGTAGCATTCAGGGTCAGGAATTGAGTTTACTTGCTATGAACCTTAGACTTTGAGATTTGATTCTATTAAGGAATAAAGCACGTCCTTTATAGCTCATCTCCCACGAAACTATAAGGAAGAAGCAATATTTTCTCTGGTCCTTTAGAGTTTCTACTTGGGGAGCACCTGGAACAATGTGGGAGAAATTTCTAGATGTAAATCCATGGGACAGGGTTTCTCGAAAGGCAAGTTCTTACAGCCACCTGCCCATCCTCTGAATATGGAGGCAATGCCACATGTTTGGAGACCATGAGGGTATCTACATGACCTCCAAGGAGTTGGATTTCCAGCCGAAACTCTCTACTCTCTGGCTGCGGTTAGCCTGAGACATTCCTTTCCATAATGGACCCCAGTCCTAAAGAAGAAACGTATGTTAGACTCTTCCATCATCCTGAGAATTTGGAACTGTGGGCATGAATAAAGATCCTAGAACCAAACGTACAGATCTGGAAGCTACAGATCTGGGGAGGATCAGAGCCTGGTAACTTGTTAAGGATTAACTTCACGACAAATTAAAATTAATTTTATTAATTACAGCTACCATTGAAAGCATAATTAGTCATCCTTTTAAAATAAAAAGAGAGGGGGCCAGCCCTGTGGCCGAGTGGTTAAGTTCCCCCGCTCTGCTTCAGGGGCCCAGGGTTTCGCCGGTTCTGATCCTGGGCGTGGACATGGCACCGCTCATCAGGTCATGTTGAGGCGGTGAGGCGGTGTCCCACATAGCACAACCAGAGGCACTCACAACTAGAATATACAACTATGTACTGGAGGGCTTTGGGGAGAAGAAGACAAAAAAAGTCAATTGGCAACAAATGTTAGCGCAGGTGTCAATCTTTAAAAAAAAAAGAGAAAGACATTTTTCATTACCATAAATGGGTTAAATGAAAATTAATTTGTGCTAGATGCAATAAAGTTTGATTGGGTAGATGTGTAACATACATCCATGTAATCTTGTATAAGTATGTATGTATATAGCATACCATTCATTTAACCATTTACTCATTTTTTCATCAATGATTTACTGATGGTCTATTGTGTGCTAAGTACTGGGAATGGAGAAATGAATCACACATTCCTGGGTAAGCTGGGAAGGGGCGTTTTGCTGTAGTAAAGAATTTGGATTTGTCTTTCGGAAAGTATTATTCTCACTGGCCTTGGGCTGGGCCAAGAGAATTCAGGTCTGAAATTTTGAGCTTTTTGGGAGGGGCAGTGCTCTTTTGGAAAACATGATGCCTGGTAGCTGTCCGTGGCTGAACTGAAAATACTGGTAAAGGGTTTAAGACTCTAACGATTCTTCCAGAACAACCAGCCTGACAATGAGTAATATGCAGTTTGATGTGAGCATTAGAAAACTGGCAGACGAACCTGCAAGAGGGAAATTGGATTTCCAGAGAGACGAATGGGAGGCCATGCTGCTGAACAGAGCTCATAAGATGCAAACGCATGCAGGGGAGTTGCAATCCTCCCCCGTTCCCAGCGTGCAAAGTAAGTCCCTATTATTTATTTATTAGTGGATGAAAAGCAAGAGATCCATGGTCCTGGTATTTATTATCAAAATGGATGGGTTCAATATCGAGCAATGATGTGTTCAAAATGAAAGCTACATCATTAAATGTCATAGGCATTTATTAACACAGTTTCCTCCTCATTCGAATAAAACAGGCATTATCCCACCAGGTCCCACGTGACTCTTGCCTTTTTTTGTCTTGCTTTGGTGGAGTTTCAGTTTCTGGGAGGCAGTGTGGTCGAAAGCAAATCTGGAAAAAGCAGAGATACCCAGGGAGATGTGATGAGGAATGGGAAATGCTTAGGGGGTAGCTTTAAGAAGGAGAACTCCATCCTCTGGGAGCAGAAATGTGGCCTGTTAACTTACTGCTCTCTCCTTCTCTTTAGCTCCCATATCATCTGTCCCATTCGCTCACCATTTGTTTCCCATTCTGTTTCTCCTCTCATTTCTCTCTCTCACTGCATATTATTGACATCAAGAAACAGCTTCCATTCTTGTGAACTGTGACTTCTAACTTGGACACAACAGTTGATGGGAAGGTGGCAACTTTCACCTCTGGATCCTTTGCATTGGTCCATGACTGGAACAACCCCATGCTAAAAAGATTTCAGAGTTTTAAATGTCCATGCTCCAGTCAAAAGAAACTGACTTGCGAGAAATGACATAAATCCATTATTACTGCACTGAAACCTCTTTCTGCTCCAGGCAGAGCAGATAAATTACCACCCAAGTGCTATAAAGTTAGTTTGAATATTTCATTGGATTAAATGCTCACAATGTCTGGAAATCTCTCTTCTTTTAAGTTGGAATTAAAGAATGGTTATCAGTCCAAAAATAGACACTATCATTTGCATACATTTCATCTCAAGAAACTTCTGAAGTTATGCAACACTCAAGTGGCTAATTGTTCTTCACACGCCTGACATATCAGATTACAGCTCGGATTAGGGAGGACCCATTGGTGATTCAGATGATTGGCAGGAGGCCAGAAGGAGGGCATCTGAGAGGACTGCAGGAGGGTACAGCCAGCAGGGGCACCAGGGAGCCTTTAAAAATGGTCCCATGAGGGAGGTGAACTTTGCAAGTTTATTTAAAGCAAGTTTTCTCCATGTTTTATGTTTCCAAACAACTGGGCATCTCAATGCTGACAAAAACACCAGTGTTTTTTCTTTTTAATTGCCCCTTCCCATCAAAGACTTAAATTCCTTGAGACATCAGCCTCTAAAGTTGCCATTAATTCCATTTTTCCCCTAGAATTTTTATTGAGCAGGCCTCTGGTCTCAGAGGTTGTGCTGTGGATGGAATTAATTATCGATATTTACTTAGAATATGTAATGTCAGCAGGCTTGTTTCTGAAAGTCCTTCCTGATTTCTTCATAATTCCACGAGATCTTCAAGGAAGAATAGATCCTATTTATCTACTCTGAACCCCTGAGCCCAGCAGAGAGTCAGGCATAAAGGTGACATGTCATTCTCATTGAAGAAAGTGATGAATAGCCCATTTCCCATGATGCCATTCTTCTTATACTTCCTAATGGGGTCTGCACAGCCATCAATATACAGGTTCTGAGAAGCTGCATCAGCACAGTGACATGAACGCTCTCCCAGTTAGGCCCTTATAGCTTCAAATGAGAGACATTACAGATGACCATTTATAAACTGGACTTCCTGCAAAGATACAGGGTATGTGAGATAGCATTGTGACTGTGCAAAATTGGAGTTCTCTTGCCCGATGTGCATAAAAAAAGCCAATTATTATGGCATCAGCTTTTGGGAAAAGAAAACAGCTTTATTGCTAGATGGATCTGCAAGGATACAGGGGCGTATGCTCTCAGATCTGCTTCCCGGATCCAGGGCTTGGGACAAAAATTAATGAGATGGAGGGCAGCGCAGTCTGAAGTATGGAGATAGATGATTGGAGATAAGAAGTGAGGTAGTTGATCTGCTGCGTAAGCGTAGTCAAGCTTCATGGCTCTTCATAGGACACATGTTCACAAAATGGCAGCATTACCATGATCTGAAGGTGGAGTTTATATCTCCTTGATGTCAAAAGGTCACTTATCAAGCATTTATGCAGGCCTAGTTGATAGGTTGGTGGTCTTAACCAGCCTGAACTGGACAAGGGGTCTCAGTTCCTGAAAAACCACTCTAAATACTCTGTTGATAAGATGGAGTCAGTTGAACTGGTCCTGGAGGGCCCGTGGTTACAGTATTAGAGGTCATCTTTGTCATGCAGTCACCTCTGTGGCAGAGACAGTGTCACCAAATGTGTGTAACCCTGCACTTTCAAGCCTCTCTTAGGTTAGCACCATGTGGCTATATATGGCCAATGGACTGTGAGAGAAATTGGTATCTGTCCTTTCCCAGCATCAGCCATTGAAACCCAATGTCCCCAACTCCAATTTTTTCTGACTCTTCCACAGTGACCTTAGAGGCAACAGTTCTAGATGGTTCTGCTCTAAAATGATGGAGAGTTCAACAGTCTGCATTCCCAAGTGAGTGTACAACAGTTTCCCTACCGATTACATTACAATTATAATATAACAGAAAATTTAATCTTCATTGTGTTGTCACTGAGATAGAGTTAATTTGTTATGTAGGGGAGGAAGACATTTTCCTCTTCCCAAATGGGGGTTCGTCTGGCCGGAGAACGAATTAAATTCACATGAGACAGAATAGCAAGAGAAAATTAAACAAAGCTTTATGAGGAACCATGGCCCGGGGACTTTCTTCCTGAAGGAAGAAAGGACACCGAAGAAGTGGGGTGCACATAGTGGTTATATACCCCCAAACAGGGTGTTTCACATGTGATTGAAATGTGCCTCCCACAATAGTCACAAGATTGCCCTGTCAGCACAGTGCTTGATGGACACAGCAGGTAATGGTCTGCTATCTCGGTGGGCGTAGCAGGAGGCAAGTCTATTGTCTGGAGCTGGGCGGCCACAGGTGAGCGCAGCAACCAGTTCCTAGCCTAAGGAAAGATGCTTAATCCTTAAGAAATGCCAAAGTTGGGACGGGGAGGGAAGTCAGTTACAGGAGGTTACCAGACTAGCACAATAAAATGCAGATTTAAGTCCTTGCCTTTGGTATTGATTAAGAGTTTCTAGAGAGAAGTTCATCTTTTTTCTTCTTCCTGGTACAGAGAGGGAGGCACCTTCACAGATAGAGATTTACCTTACAAATGTAAATGTGTCCTAACAAAGGGCAAGTTCCATTCCTCAGAGCCTCCTTCCCAGTCCCAGTTTATCAAAAGCAATCAGCCTCAAATAATACTGATTCCAAAGAGACATATCTTGGGGTGGCCAATTCCAGGTCCCCACAGTTACTATAGCATAGAGAATTCTGACAAATACATCTCTGGCAGATTTCCTCCTCCATATCATTGGCCAAACCTAAGTTATATGATCACCCATAGCTGCAAGGAAGTCTGGGAAAAATGGGAAAAGGATTGCTAATTTCACTTATGTGAATCAAGGTCTACCCCATGGGACTCTTTTGCCCCAGAAAGAAGCTGGGGTTCTGTTACAAGGAAGAAGTAAAGAAGCCATTGGGTAGGCACTCTCAGTGCCTGCCAAATCACCAGACACTGTTCAGGCTAAACAACGAAGGCACTAAAGCCAAAAAGGCAGAGGTGGATATTCAGGTATTTCTGTAATTCCATGCCTCAGACTAAGCGTCCCAGAAACGTCTGATCCCAAGTGGCTCTTTCTCCTCTGAGCTGTCAAGATGCCTGGTTAAGTGACTGTTAAACAGCCTCTGCCTCCCACCTCCTGCCTCCCACCGCCCAAAAGGCTGCCCTTGAGGTAGAGAGGGAAGTGATCCCCGCTATCCTTTGCCAGATCTCTCAGAGAGGTTATGAGGCTGAACAGATTTGTGTTTGAAAAGGGCTTTGAGGCTCTGGAGTGAAAGGTACCACAGAAGTGCAAATGCCTGCAATTCATCGCCTGCTGAATGGAACAGGAACTGAATTGCTTTAAACTGGAATTTCAGGGCCTGTGGTTGGTGTCTGGGATTTGCACAATGGTTTTTTGAAAGCACTTTCTCTTCTGTATAGACTGCTATTGGTTCCCTCAGTTCCTTACCCAAGTTAACCCTTAATGCTCTCCTCACCCATCCCCTTCTGGAGAAGGTCTCCTGCTAGAGGAGGCAAAACTCAAGTTCTTCAAAGTATGGCTCTTGGAAATTTATCACCATTTTCCCTGACCTTTTCTAGTATTCACAGTCCTCCCCACGTCAGGTCCTTCCAATTGGGAAAAATTGAATCCCCATTAGCTAGACCCAGGGCTGCGGCCCATGGTGGAGGTGCGGGTGGGGTTCGGAGGATAATGATCTGACTTACTGCAACAAGCTACTCAGAGGGGTGTTAAAAGCGCATCTTCCCAGGCCCAACCCAGACCTACTGATGTAGAATCTCCAAGGGTGAGTTTCAAGGGTCTGCATTTTTCCAAACACGAGTGTTTGCCAGGAAGCAAGCTCAATAAAGATTCCTGAAATGATGAATGAGTTGGGAACGCTCATAATGTGAGATCTTGTGCTAAGTGTCTTCCCTATAAGTTCTCATTTTATCTTGCCAAGACCCTAGGAGGTAGCTATAATTCTCAGCATTCCTCCATTTTCCAGATGAGGAATCTTGGCCCAGGAGCTGGGCCAGGATTGGGACCCAGGTTCTACGCTAGTATCTTAGCATGATTGAGTTGTCTGTTTCTCTTCCCTGAGGATTAACATTTTTAAAAGGATTTCAGAACAAGAACCCAGTGGAATGGATCTCCAGTGGTGATGTTTCTGGCAGCAGAACTGGTAGGAGGCTATTACCCAATGCTGAAGCGTCAGGAAGAGTTAAATCTTTTTGACAATTCAATAGCCCCCTTTGGGTTTGCCCAAATGGCACCTGTTGTTGAAGTCAGTAGAGCTTACAATTTAATTTCATCTGCCTGCAAATAATCTCTCTCATTAGGGGGTGGAATGATGATAGGATTCTCCCAGCCATGCAGTTTCACTTTCTACAGGGGCAATGCATAAGTACAGTCACTGTTTTCTGCAGAGAGAGAGGGAGAGTCACCCCCCGACTGCTTGTAATAAGGAAGTGAGTGTCTGGATAAGGAGAGATGGGGGAGGCAACGAGTAGGGGTGAGAAGGGGTCAGGCTGCACACAGGGTTCCTAAGAGATAGCTCTGTCTTTTCCTTCTGTGAGCTGCCAGCTGTCCACTTGCCGGCTAATCATCATGTTCCGCAGAATTTGAATTCCCCCATTATCCAAATGACAAGAAAGTGGCTTTTCCTTCTGTTATAGATGAACTCACAGCATGGGCATGAGGGACTCTGTCTGTTTTCAACTCTGAGCTATCAGGACCCATTGGGTCAATAATGGAGGTGATGATGATAATAACACCAGTAATAGCAGCGCTGTAGTGGTTAACATTTGCTTGCTACTGTACTAGGTGCATTGCATATATTTCTTGATTTAGTTCTCACAACAGCTCTGTGAGGTAAGAATCTCATGCCCATTTTAAAGAGGAGGAAACTGAGACTGAGCTAGAAGAGATAATTATCTAACGTCACACAGCTGGTAAAATACAGAGCCAGGACCGAAACCCAAGTTTGTCTGACTTCCATTGCGTACCTTTCTTACCACTTCCTTGTCACCCTTCCTCCAACTGTGTTTCAGTAATGAAATAAAGACTGCACGTTCCAATTATTCTCTGTGGATCAGGACAATATCCATGACAACTGAAAAAACACTGTATGTTGCATCGGGATTGTAGCGGGCATTTAGGCCCGCCCCTTCTCTCTCCCTAGGGAATTCCTTGGAGAAACTAGTTGGGCGCGGGGTACTGTTGGAGATTTCATTTTCTTTTATGAGTTACCGGTGATAGAGTGTACGTGTGTGTTTGTATGTTCTGGCAATACTGGTGTCTGTTGTGTGACCTGTTTTTTATTAAAATTATAGCTTTTGCAGTGAGTCAGGGTTGTTACTGGTGCTTTGGGAGAGCAGGTGTCAAAGTTGGACTCACTCTGGCATGCGGAAGGTGATTTCAAGTTCTTTGCCTGGGAGATGTATATGCTAATAGGAAAAATGCTATTTCTTCTCCTCAGGCCAAGTTCTGAAAGATTATACTAGCTCTGGGATTGCGTAAGGAAAATAAAAGAACAGACATGGCCTGGAAGGCAGACTTGGGAGGGAAAGAAAAAAGGAAGAGAGAATAATGCTGCTGAAGAAGGTTCACAAAAGGAGGGTAGTGTCTCTTCCCGCAGCACCGAGGAGGCCCTGTGATATGCGGCAAACTAGTGAATGCCGGTACACTTTATTGAACGAGTGAACTGTGGTATTGAATTCAATAGGTTATTAGAGCCTAAAGCTAAGGAAAAAGTCAAGTCGTATACAGAAACTTTCTCTATAGGTTGAACAAGAACCTAAAAAAAAAGCTTCTCGGCTTTTGCAGTGCTCTGGTAGCTTTATCACCTTATTCAGGAACCCTGTTGTCTACGGGAAAAATTCCAGACCCTGGACTCAGGCATTCAAGGCTTTCCACATTATGGCTCCACTTTCCAACTATATTCCCAATACTCTAATACTACTACCAAATTTCAATGTTTGCTTTTCCTTTTGATTTTTCTTTTAACTCTGGCATTGATCATGCTACTTCTCTGCTTACAGAAATCTGTCCTCATCTCTACCTGCTAGAATCATATCCATCACTCAAGACTCCATTCAGATTCTGTTTCTTCAATGAAGACTTTTCTAATGACTCCATGCAGAAATATTTCTTCATAATCTGAAATCTTCTCTGCCATTGAGAGCATTTATTCTACCATGGCTTGCACAAGAATTAGTTTGTCTATTTAGACATCTTCCCAACTAGATTGTGGACAGGACCCTGTCTTACCAATCATTTTGTTTCTTCTTGTATCACTAACTATTGAGCCTTGGATATGGTAGATGCCAAACCAGTCAATGAATAAATAAATTAATTAGTGAACTGCTTACAGTAGATACATTATATGTCAAAACAGAAAAAAAAATTCCTTTTGGAGATTTCTGGGAGTTTTGCTCCAGCTTCAAGACTGGGGTGTTCTTGTGTTGAAAGGACCACATCTGGGATCATAACCCTTTAGCAGTGCAATTTATAAGCCTAAAGACACATGCACATATGGTGTTGGTGGAATATCAGGTTGGAGACATGTTCAAGACATAGTCCGATGCTCAATCATGGGTAAGAGAAAGGTCTGTCCTTCCTTTAACATGTACCTTCATAGGTAGACTCAGTAGTGGGTGGAGGTCCCTTCAGAAGAGTTGGAAGAACAGAGGTCTTGAGAGTCCAAAGTCCTGATTTCTCTAGTCTTGATTCTTCTGCAAAATAGTTGAATGAACTTGGGCAAATCATTTATTTTTTCTGGGCCCTGGTTTCCTTTTTTGAAAATTGAGTCATGATAATGTTTCTGCCTCATTTGACTGCTGAGAGACCAAATAAGGCATGAACAGCTTGGAAATAAAGGAGGAGATGTTGAGGGGATAGAGAACAGTGGGAAGGAGAGAGAGAAAGAGAGTAACAAGAAAGGGGGAGCAAGAATGGTGGGATAGAGAATGGTATGCTAGAACCAGAAACTGGCTTAGGGGGCCCTCTTCAATCTGAAAGACACTAGAAAGTTTCTGCAAGCGTTTCTCAGGGCTGTATCAGACACTGCTATTTGCCTACCAAAATTTCTTTCTCCCCTTTTCTTCACTGCCAGAACCCCTATTTTGTTAGGGGGAGCCACCTTGGAAAGACCAGGAGTTTTTTTCATGTGTTGCTCTCATCTCTCAAGCCTGGGTCTGGGGCCTAGGAAAGCGCTAGCATATTTGAGGTTTTCGGCAAGCCTTGGAGAATTGGTGCTGTTGAAAGAGCAGTTGTGAACTTCCCTGTGAAAAGTCACAGTTTGGAACAGAGCTTAAATAAATAACATGAGACTGGGGCGTCTTTATGGCTGAGGGTTTGAAAAGATCTCTTTTAACCTGTTATCTGCTGGGGAAATCCTACACTCCTGCCCTCTCTCCCTCCCTGCCTTCCTTTCTTCCTTCCTAATACAGTCATGGAGTCAGTGTTGTGAAGCAGCAGAGAGCAATGCTAGGATTTTCTCAAAGTCTTATTGTAACAAGAATCTGAGTTTAACCAGTGAGCCCAGGCCACCACATTTTTACCTACACTCTTCCCTATGATCATCGCTGCTGCAGCCTCCACTTCATCTTCAGTGTAGTGATGAATTTTCATCACGCTGCTCCCCAAATGAGGAAAGACCTTAAAATAGCCAGGTACGGTCTCATCCCCATGGCCCTGCATTGTACCAGCCAGGCCGGGAACAGGGTGGGACATTTTCTCCTCATTATCACCTCATCACCAAGTTCCCCTTGTCTGAACAGGGTCAGCGAGGTGGCCCTCCAGCCCAGTATGGGAACTGAAGTGTTAATGAGGAGAAGTGTTCAAGCCTGGATCCTGCCCTCTCACTCAAGCCCCATTGAAAATGGAAACACCATGAGATCATCTTTCTTCTCACTGCTAAGTTGGGATGAATTTTAATGCTGCTATTTTCTGGAGTAAGTAGTATGTAGACAGCTTTAGTTCTGAGTGATAAACGGTCCCACAGAGAGAGAAAATAATCAAATATTAGGTTGGTGTAGGAGATTCTTATCTCTTTACAAAAAGAAAGACATAATTTGTGTCTTGAGAAAAGTTCTAGAGAACAAGGTGTCACAATCAATCTGGTATATAAAGCAAGTTTCTGTTTAACAAACATTGTTGGAGTACTGACTATGTATTAAGCTTTGGGCTGGGTGGTAAGAATACAAATAAATTTATAACGCTTATTGAGTGCTTTCTTTAAGGTACAAACCATGAGCTAAGAGCCTTTCCGATGGTTTTATACTATATCCATTTAGCTAAACTGGAACTATGGTTTCCCGATTTCTTTCCTGGTGTGATTCTGGCTTGGGGTTGACTACAGGAGAAACTTGCATGAGATTTGGAAGGCAGAATTGAAGCAGCAGCAGCTGTGCTCTGGAGGCCGGGGCAGGACACCGGGCGCTGCTGCAGCTCCTGCATGTCATCACTGATCTGCCATTCACCTTGTTGGCACGGGGTAGCAGCTGATCCTGCAGATTTTCTGGTGCCCACAAAATCTCATCCCTCAGCCTCCTGAACCAGATGTATGTGCATCCTTAGGGTGAGGGAACTGCATCTTTGAGGTAGAGGTGATGAGAGGCACATGTGTGTTTAGTTTGTCCTGTGGGTTCAGGTTTGTCTTTATGGGTTCCAAGTTTTCCTCTCTCTCTCCACTTCATGTCCAGCTTTTCTGACTGCTGGCCCCACTGACCTACAGCAGCTCCAGCCCCACCTCCAGATATAGAGCCAACAGTCTTCCACAGGCTCCTTCACCAGCTTCTTTTTATGGTCCCTCTTAGTGACTTTTCTCTGATCCTCCACCTATCCTCTCTGGACTTGTACTTCACTAGTTTCTCCTACAGCTGTATAAGTTCTAATCTGTATAATCAATCCTTTATTCCACATCACTCTTGTGACATTGGTTTTGGGACTGGCAGTCTTGAAAGGTCTCAAGGAGACTAGTCTTGGAGGTTTGAAGGACAGTTGATATTGGAGAATGGAGAAAAGGCAACTCATGGTATGTAATGGTGAAAAGTTTGGCAACACTGTTGTCTGCAGTAATTTGAAGACAGAAAATATGCCTAATGAACTGATAGATTTGGTTAAGGAGATTTCCAGGAAGAACATTGAAAGTGACAACTGGTTTCTTTCAGCAATGTATGATGAGGAAGAGATAGAAAGAGATGAGCTTTCAAGGGACTGTTAGGTTTTTCAGCAGAATTTAGAAGAAATATAGAGGGCCCAGGCAGAAGCCAGCAAAAAGATCTCAAAATAAGAAGTGGTGTCAGGAAAAAGAACAAAGTCAGGGCAGTAAAACGTTGTCTTAGGGTAAAAATGCAGTCAAGAGTGTGACAGTAAAACCTGATGTTAAGAACTCAGAAGTACTTAAGGGTGTGTCTTGTAGACCTCAGGTTAATAATAGGACTTCTTAGAATCTTAATGATGTGCCTCTTAGGTGTTCTTGGCTTGACCACAGAGCTTCAGAGACTCTTAAGGGCCTTGTCCCACTGCAGCCCGACACAAGGTAGGAAAGGTCTTCTTTCAGAAAGAAATCTGGATATGACCTTTGCCTAATAGAGTGAAATATAATTTGATAGATAAGAAACATATACATTTTTAAAGGAATTATATTAACTTCAACTGAAATGAACAGAGATAATTCAAAATGAAAAAAGCCCTCTAGGTCCTTAAACTTCTACAGGAAGGAAGCAGGCTGAGAAAACCACTTGGCTGTAAACTCAAGCTACTTCTGGTGGAAAAGAAAGGATGACTCAGAGTATGGAGCTGAGAGCTCAGAGGGCAGAGCCAAGAGCCACCTTATATGCCTGCATTTCTACTTAATGGCCTTTTCCAGTGACAGGGAGCTTGCTCACCCCATTCAAGAGATCCAAAATGTGCCATAGACTTAGTGCTTTCAAGGACACTCCTCAAACAGTGAGGAACAGGAGTCAGTGGATAAACACTCCAGCTTCCATGTTCCTTGCTAAGCATTTTCCCCATAGTTCCTCAGAGGGTCCGCAGTGGGGTGAGCCACAGTCATCAACAGAAATAACATACTCATTAACACAACTTCCTGGCTTTTCTCATTTTACTCTCTCACTTTCACCATTCCTTTATTTATGCTTCTTGGGAACATGCCACACATAAACCACCTGTACCCAATCCTTGTCTCAGGGCTTGCTTTTAGAGGAATCCTAAACCAGGAGGAAATGATTGCCTCTTAGTGGGACAATCTGAGGTCATGTCTGAGCAGGGTTCTTAAGGATTAATGTAGCAGGCCAGCAGGATGTGTGGAGTGGTAGCACATGTCAATGCTGGGAGGTGAGAAATGGGGTACTGAATTTTAGTAGTTTGTATTGCTGGACAATACAAAGACTTTGTGTGGAATAGAAAAATGTGCCCCTCTCTGGGTGAATGTAGCTTGGTGAGCATATAGCACATTTGACTGAATTAGAAAAAGGTGTACAGGGAGAAATGGGCACCCTTTCCCCCAAGAAGATGCAGCCTGTCACCAGAGATCAAACTTCAGCAAGTGGGTTGGGATGGATTTCAGCCTCCTCTTGACCCTTGGCCGAGTCCCATTGTGCAGTGTGTGAGATGAGACTGGACAGGTAGGCAGAGCTGCTGTGAGATGGGCACATGGGTGGTGCTAAGAGAGGTAGTCTGTAGGTAAAGTGTGCCCTTAAAATGTCTTAAGTAGGAGGCCGACATCATTAGATTTGTGTTGTAAGAACCCTATTATGTCTGCTGTGGATGGAGAAGCTTAGGGTTGGGGTCAACACTGACGGGAATGATGATGAGGGCTTGAAATAAGCAATGTCTTTGGGATGGGAAAAATGGGTGTATTTTCTAGAAATGGGGAAGGTGCAATGGATAGGCATTGATGACAGACTGGTTAGGGATGGGGAGATGGGGACAGAGGGAAATATGGCAGACATTTTGAGCAAATGGTGGTCACTCAAAATTCTGCCTGGTCCTTGTATTCCCCAGCCCTCTTGCGTTTAGGTGGGAACCTGTGGCTAATTCTACCACACAGGCTGTAGTTAGAGGTGATGTATGAAACATATACCAGCCCTCTGCAGACCCAAAATGGACGGCATAACATAGGCTATTCTGAGTTATCAGGAGGCCTCAAGGGTGATGTTTAGTTCTGACTGAGAAGACTGAGTGAATGGGTAGGTCACTGAGGTATCTTGGAATGGAGGGTGCTGTGTCAAGACAAGAGATACATTTTCAGGTTACCGATGGAGAGAATAGTTAGTGACTTTTCTGGAAATAAAAGCATCAGGACAAGAGCAACAGAAACTGGTCATTGCACTGGATTCACTGAACATCTGCATAGTGTATTGGCCGGTGCTGATGCTGTGAGAGAAACAGGAATGATTCAGGACATAGTCTTTGCTCCTGTGAACTCACAGACTAATTGACGAGATGAGGCACGTACAGGAGAAAGAGTCAAATTATCAAAGCAAGTAAGTGGTCCAAAGAGGGAGAAAGACAGACACTGCCACAGGATCCAGGGAGGAGGACATAAGAGTTGAAGAGCTGGGTTTAAGTTTCAGGTTTAAGGTTCCCCCAGTCGGAATGAAGAGGAGGGGACTGCTGGACACACTACACCACAATAGGAAAACCAAGCTTAATATACATGTGTCTACAGGACTCTAGAAAAGTGGCAGGGAAATAGAAACTAGAGCCTAAGCCTGAGGCATATTTATGCCAGTGAAGACAATTGGAATGAACATGAATCCCATGTCAATGGCAGGGCAGACTTTTCGTGGCTAGACCGGCCATTTTAAATGTCCTCCTCCTCATCTGTTCTCTATCCCCAAAAATAGGCTCCTGGATAGCATGTGATAAATATCTCCATGGGCTGGTGATGGAAAGAGGTATAGTGCTGCGGGATGCCGAATGGCTTAGAAAGGAGAGTTACTACTTATTTATGTGTCTTTTAGTCTTACTCCCCATCATCAATCCTTTAAGAGCATGTGCTTTACACAACAGGCGCGCACGTGCGTGCGCATGTGCACACACGCACACACACACACACACATCTCCCACATTCTCCAATTCCTGGTCAGGCACACAGAGCTCTGGCCACAAGCACACAGAGAGCAACGTCTCGCATTCCCTCACTAATGTTATGGATCGCTTTTAGGAAAGCATGGAAAGGCAGATTTCCCCTACGGGGGCAGGTTTGCTAATGGGATGCTAGCAGAAGAACCTCTAGGGTTTGTAATCTATGTGCTTATTTTATTTAATGCCTGGGTGTATGGGTGTGGCAGTGCTAACTTTCCTCACTTGGGTAGTCTCTGAGCCTCTCCTCTACTCCTGCGAACATCCAAACATCCGGCTCCCCAGTGCTACGGAAGCTATTAAATTAGCTTAGACAGCAGGTGGGCACTAAAGAAATTGGAAAACAACAGCTGATCTAAGTCACAGTGCACTGTGGACTCCTGTGAGGGGGCGTGAGATAGAGACTCTATCATGAGAACCCATTCAGCAAGGGACCATCTCCCCTTCCACAGCCCCAGAAACACCAGCTCCAAACAGTCACTTACGAGTGGAAGAAAGAGGAGCGCTGGACTCCCTAAGCACTGCCTTCAGCATCGTCTCTACATGGAGCCATCCAGCTCCACAGGCTGTCTTGGGCAGTGTGTGCATATGTGTGTGTGTGTGTGTGTGTGTGTGTGTGTGTTGGGGGAGTGGATATGGAGTGATGATCCTGCCTCATATTGGCATCAAAATCAACGAGCTCCCATGCTATAAGAATATAGACAAGACTGAGAGAGAATGGGAGAAAGGAAATAGTAAAAGAGGCACCGTCTGTTGGGCACCCACCCATGTGCCTGGCACTGTGCTTTACCTGCAGTGTTTACATGTAATGTTTCAGTTAGTTTTACTAACAAGCCTATGATGTAGTATGATCTATAGTTTATGTGCAGTTTACAGAGGAGGAGACTGAGGCACCGAGAAGAAGCGACGCAGGCAGAATTTGAACCTCGGCAATCTCACTCCATGCCATGTACTCTTCACTACTATGTTGGCAGGCAGCAAAAATGGAGAGGGGGTACCAGAAGATGGAGAAATGTCTAGAGTGGGCAACTGCTACTGGGCAGGGATAAACCATACCCTAGTCCCTGGGAAAATACCAAAGCAGGACTTAGAAAGTTCAGTGCAACTGAGCAAAGAGAACTGTTACTGCCTTTGGAGTTTTGATTCACCCGGGAGGATGATGTAGATAAGGGCTAGCTGGCTCTGCGGAAATGATTCTGCCCCTAAGCCCTCTGCCTATTGAAGATAGAGTCCTTGGATTAGGAGGGTGGGGAGAGGAGACAATTTTCCCAGAGTCTTCAGCACAGCTGGCCTGGAATAAGATGAAGTTGAACCAGCAGCTGTAGCAGCACTGGGGGCAGTGATGGGGGCCACAGAGAGCCTGGTTCAGTTACTGTCCTTGTCATCACTGGCCCTTCCTATGGGTTTCAAGTTTCTGGTAATACATACTGTAATAGTAGTAAAGCCACAATGCATATAGTGCTTTATTAGATGCTGGGCACTGTTCTAAGTACTTGGCAGTATTAACCACTTCATCCTGACAGTAACCGTGTGAGGTAGGAATTGTTATCATTTCTGCTTTATAGATGAGGAAACTGAGGCACAGGGAGGTTCAGTAACTTGATCAAAGTCACCAAGCTAGAGAGAGGCAGAGCTAGGTTTTGGCTCATGCAGTCTGGCGCTGGAGTCAAGCCACCTTGGGGCCTGGCCATCCGAGAGATGTCATGGATGTTGGGGAGTATGAAGAAGCCCTTGCACCCAGCTAAAGAGCTGTGCACGTGAGCAGAGGAGAGGGAATGTTATACTGCATTTAAGTCAAGGAGAATAATACTCTGAAGCAGGGTGTGACACATGGGGGGCTGTGGCTGAAGCTTTTTGTGGTCCCTGGGGGACCTGTATATGTGAGTAATCTCTGCTTTCTGGAGCAGTCTGGTTCTTTGCTTTTGAGATTCTACTTCAGTTGCTGTCAGAGGAAAGAACTCCCTTTAGGCCAAAGGGGCAGCAGATGTTGCTGGTTTGGAGGAGTGGCATGATTAAGCTATGAATACACCGCCCTGCCGCCCGACTCTGGGCCTACAAACTCTGTGCTCTGTCCTGCTGGAGAATTCATTAACAGAAGCCTGAGAACCCCAATTGCCAAGAGGCCCACCTGATCCGTGCCGTGGGAGGTACGGAACTCACCAGGAGGAACCAGTGGTGCATTGCAGGGACCCCGTTGCACCAGGGAAGTAAAAAGGAGTGTGTGAAGCCAAGCGTCTCCTTGTGGGGAGAGAAGGGGAGGGGCAGGTTAATCCACTCAGAGCTTAGGGGAAACTCACTCTGGGTGGAAACATACCATTAAGTCAATATCTACGAAAAAGAAAGGGAACTCATGCCTACCAAATGTCCCTTTTATGCCAGGAACTATGCATGTATTGTCTCATCCAATCCTCTCAACTTCAGTGTGAGGATGGTGGAATTTTGTTATTCCCATTTTATACCTAAGGGAGCTGGAGCCCAGAGAGGTTAAGAAACATACCCAAGGATGCCCAGCTAGTTAAGGGTAGAGGAGGGATTTGAGACCAGCTGGGATTTGGCCTTTAGAGCCCAATGGTGCCTGTGGAGCCTCAGCCAGCACAGCCCACTGCTCTGTGCGGGTAAAGTAGCGCACCCTGCTATTCTGTACAGGTGAGCCGGCACAGCCCACTGATCTCTGCAAGTGAAGAAGTGCATCCTGCTGTTCTGTACAGGTGAGCCAGCACAGCCCACTGATCTCTGCAGGTAAACGAGCACACTCCACTGCTCTGTGCGGAGAAGTCAGTGCGCCTCGTTGATCTCTGCAGGTAACCTAGCGTACACCGCTGCTCTGTGCAGGTAACCCGAGAGTTATCAGGCATGGTGTTCTACCCGGCGGACAGGATTTTGCAGGATAGGATACAGCAGATAGAAAGCAAACGCTCACTTTGCAAAGAGAACATGATGGGGAGAATTGAAAGCACCCTGCAGGGATTTGCTTCAGGATGCAGAAGCCTAGAGAGCCGCCTCTGTAACAGCCTTAAGGATTTGAAAGTTTCCTTGGTGGCACTGTAAAGATGCATTTGTCCTGAGAATCGGAGATGAGGGAGGTCCCAAGCGTATTTAGGCCAGAGTCTAAAGGGAAAATTCCTTTTTCACCAAAGAGAGAATTACACTCTGGAGATTGTATAATCTCCTGCCCTGAGTCCTTTAAGTAAAAGGAAAATGCCCATTAGTGACGGAGGGTGGATGCCGGGGCTCGTTGAACCCAGCTGGGCTTCCCAGTCGCAGCTAGTGAGCTGTGTGAAATAAGACTTCTGGGTTCCGTCTCAGGCTTACTCAGATCTGGAGGCGAGCCCAGGCACCTGGGGAACGAGCGCCAATGTAGTTTTGACCCACTGGAGACTGATGTCCACTGCTGGAAGTTTTAAACCTGCTCTGAAGCTATAATTTCCAGATGAGTGTGGAGTTCTTCAAAGCCACTTCCAGTCAACCTCTGAGGCATTCTGCCAAATTAGGTTTTCTTAACCTGGAATTCATTGCTGGCTTCAGTGGCCCCTGGAACCCCATAAAGTTGGAGGTACAATTCTGTGTGTATGTGTGTGTGTGGAAAGAGTGTCTCTTATATTCATCAGATTCACAGAGAGACCCATGATTAAAGCAGTTTAAGAACTTTGGCAGTGTATGTTTTGGCAAGTGCTCTGAGCCCATTTAAGACCCTTACAAGAAAAGGAGGCTCATTGGTTTACAGACATGTTTTTGGTTGTGTGTGTGTGTTGGTATGTTGCTGTGTTGGTGGAGTATGAAATGATATTACCCAGAGAAACCACTCAAGGTGTTCAAAACACTTAGCTCAAATTACTTAATAAAAAGTTATATCCAGAAAAACTCCCAAAGAATCCATTTAGAAAATGAGCAAAGATATGAACAGACATTTCAGCAAAGAAGATATAGAGATGGCAGTAAACACATGAAAGGATATTCAAGATCATTAGCCATTAGGGAAATGCAAATTAAAACCATAATGAGATATCACTACCCACCGGTGATACTGGCTAAAATAAAAAGTAGTGACAGGTGAGGAATCAGAGACTGGATCACTAACACATTTCTGGAGGGAATGTAAAATGGTACAGCCATTCCGGAAAACTGCTTGGCAATTTTTTATGCAACTAAATGTATACCTAGCATATAATCTAGCACTTGCACTCTCATGAATTTATCTCAGAGAAATTATAACATGTTCACACAAAGATCTGTACATGAACATTAGTGGTAGTTTTATTCATAATAGCCAATAACTAGAAATAACGCAACTGTCCTTCAGTAAGTGAATGGTTAAACTGTGGTATATCCTTATAAAGGAATACTACGTAGCAATAAAAAGAGTGAACAACTTGCATAAATCTCCAGGGAATTTTGTCAAGTAGAAAAAAGCTAATCTTAAAGGTTACATACTGTGTACTTCCCCATACAAAGCATTCTTGAAATGACAAAATTATAGACGTGGAGAACAGATTAGTGGTTGGTTACCAGGGGTTAAGGAGGGGGTAGGGGTGGGAGAGACGTGGGTATGGCTATAAAAGGACACCACGAGATATCCTGGTGAAGGTGATGGAAATGTTTTGTATCTTGACTGTATCAATGTCAATGTCCTGGTGGTGATACTGTACTATGATTTTGTAAGATGTTACCATTGAGGGAAAACTGGGTAAAGTGTAGACAGGATCTCTCTGTATTATTTCTCACAACCATGTGAATATACAATTATCTCAAAATAAAAAAATTAAAAAAAATTATATCCACCCAAAATGGAGGCAGGCTTACCACCACTGAGAGTATTCCAAAGAATGTGCTCTATGCTATGAAGGCAATTCTGAAAGAAGAGTCACAAAAGTGTCTGGGGTAGGGATGGTACTACAAGGACAATGTGTGGCCTCCCAGGGACTCTTGGGAATGGCCACTAATTACCCGGGTGCTTCAGCTCCGGTCAGCTGGTTAAACAGTCAGCCTCAGCACTTAGCATGGCTCTAAGAAAGAAGAATGTGGTTCTGCAGGATCTTATATGTTGTTTTGCCTACTATCTTCCAGCATCTGGGGAGTCTAGGACACTACCCCCAGGATGGGAGTTATCAGCTCTGAATGAACCAGTTTGGGCCACATGATCAAATGAAAGTGAAGGGACTTATTGAGTGAGTGTGAGTGTTGTGTACATGCATGTGTGCATAAAAATCACATTTGCAGTGTGGCAGCAACGTGTTGGCCAGGTGCCTTCATATGCATTATTCCATTGAATCCTCATCACAATCCTATGAGTCAGGCCTTATTATTCCCATTTTGCAGATGAGGAAATGGAGGCTTGGAAAGGTAAAGTAACTTGCCTTAGGTTGCACAACTAAAGAATAGCATAGTTAGTATTGAAACCAGAGTTTTCGGACCTTAAAATCCACGTGCAGGTCTTCACAAGTGCTCACCTGAGAAGAGGAACTTGTAGGAAACAAGATAAGGAAGGAAACCTAAGGATTTTTTTCCTTTCTGAGCCTAAGTTTTAAGCTGGTGGTTTGAACGACAGTGGAATTAAAGAAAAGCTGTGTCAGGGAATCTTCCTGAACAAAAGTAAAAAGGAATGATTTTTCAGAATCTTTGTGAAGCCAAAGTCATCCTGATTCCTCCGGCCCCTGTCAGGACCTGCTTCTGGTTGCCTCCAGTGCTGACATCTGTCTGGCACTCGGTTCCATGTCCTAAGGCAAGAGTGTGTGTGGACGTGCTATGATGATGCGTTAGTGGCCTATCACTCTATGCTCGGCCTTCTTCCCATGCTGGACTGGCCCCTCCCAGAGACTGCAGGCAGCCTGGTGCTGCTCACCAGTGTGGGGCAGGTGGGACAAGGGTGGCAGCCTCAGAGCAGTGGCCTCCAGAGTCCCTCCACTCCAGCCTTTCCCTCTTCCCAATGGAAAAAGAACTTGGTAGAAAAAATGAGCGAGACCAAGATGTAACAACACAGCAAGTATTTAAAAACAAAATGGCAACGATGCAACAATTACACAACAAAAGCATCAACAAAAATGACACCTAATAGTAACATTACTAAAATGGTGATTGACACAAGAGTAGCTGCAACTGAAAATGCCAAGTATTCACAATCTCATTTATTGAGCATTATCACTAGTCACTGTGCTGAGCATTTTGTTGGGTTATGTCCCTTAGTTCACCCAAAAACCCTAAGATGGGTACTCCTATTCTTTCCACTTTACACACGAGGAAATGAAGACACAGAGAGAAGCTAAGTTGCTTCTCAATGTCACACAGTTAGTCCAGGAGGGACCAGATTTCAAATCTAGGAAAGCTGATGCTACAGCTTTCTCTTAACCACACTCTCCTACCAACTCAAAACAATATCAATGATGCCTGGTACCGGAGCTGTCTCCTCACTGATTGAGCAGTAGAAGCGTTGTGACTTTTCCAAGCCTTGCATGGCAGAATGCCGAATTAGCGTGTTTTGCAAACTCTAGTGATCTGCTAATTTAAATGTGTGAATACCAAACTTTCGTCACCTTCAGTAACTCACTCAGTGGATTATTGATAAGGAGCCCCTTGATGCAGGTAAATATTGGACATTTCTTGAATTGAGCATCATTCTGAGATTCAAACAAATGACTTGCATTTTTATACATGTTTAGAGCCATCAGAGAAGTCCCAGGAGCCCCAAAACATACTTTGAGAAATATGGACATACAGGACTGAGTCAGGTTTGCTGGACAGGTCATTTCCCTACTACCCTCTCTGGTGAGATCCTTGGGGACTGGGCAGAAACAACTGTCCAGAAGTTTTACTTCCAGCCACAAGTCTGGGAATTTGCTCAGCTTGTAAAACAAGGCAATGCAACTGTGTTGCTGACTGCAGTGGTCAGAGGGTCCAGCCAGTCTTTCCAGGGACCCCAACTCAGGACTAGGTCCATGGAATAGTTTGGGTTATACCTTGCAGCCCAGAAGCTGCTGAACTTGCATGCCTGGAATTTGCATGCACCAATAACATAATCACATTTCCCCTGAGACCTGGAGAGACCCTTGGGGCATACAGTACTTAAATATAGATGGTTTCAGGTTCTTGTTAGAAGAGGGTTTCAGTAATTAAAGAAAATAGAAATTTTATTCAGATTCGACATTTCCCTTTTCTATTTATCCTCTTGAAGTTCCTTTATCCCTTTCTTTAAAAAAAAGATCTTCTATATTAGCATATTTAGTCTAAATTGTTTAGTTAGTTAATGGTTTGCTCCAGTTAGAGATGTATAAATTTCCTGTGTAACCCTTAAAAAAGATTGTCTTGTACTTTGATACATTGATGGAGAGAACACCAAAAAGAAGGGAAAAAGGTGGGATTGTGCAGACATTGCCAGGTAATGATACAAATTCCACATCCACACTTTAAGCCCCTCCAGCTTTATGTCACAAGCAAACATCCAATGGGCCAATTTGCATTTCCCCAGTTGCTCCTAGCTAGGCTGTTCATCAATCCATTGAGTACCTACATGGTGCCAGACACTTACTAGGAGCTGGGCTTGGTAGGACGAGAGTAGCAAGTGTCACGACTTTTATGAGCTTACAGTTTTGTGGAGAGACAGATATTTATCAAATAATCACAGTGAGTTTTACTTTCAAGCTGAAATTAGCATTAGAAAGCAAAGTAATATGGCTTCATGAGAGAGCACACAAAGGAATGTCAGGAGATCATTCTTCACGGGTCCTTCCTATTTCTGCATGTCTTGTGACAGCTTTTGTTCTGGACTATATTTTCAAGGATATTTGTGTAGCAAACAAGCTTAGAAGATAGAGAGAGTGTCTCCCTTTGGGGCAGAGGGCAGCACTGTTTCCTGGTCAGTATAAAAATTTCTCTCTCTGGGCAAAGATTGGACAGGTTTGCTAGTAACCCCCTTATAAGATTAGGGGTTTCCTAAGATTGGAGTTCCTTAGCTGTGATGCAAATCCAGTGCATGCACAGCATCCATCTGGGCTATTCTGCATCTCCCTTATGGGATTTGTGGCTTGAGGGTCAATGGGAACCTATGCAAACATGGAGCTCATGCTGCTTGCTGTATAGTGAGTAATAAAGTCCTTGGTCTCTGATCCATGAATCTTGTGTCTTATGCCAGGATCCACGAAACCGTGGCAGGCTAACTTGTTAGCTTGCAAGTAGGGTAAATTCCTAGATCTTCTACAATTCTTGGCACAAATGGGAGTAGGACTAGAGCCCAGTATCACTCACTCAGAGCTGCTTGCAGGCTCATTGGTGTTGAGATAGAAAGCAAAGGTAGGTCACTGGTGAACACTTTTCTTTTGGGGCGGGAAGTGAACAAGGCCAGAGTAGCCATCCCGACAGTTCCCCCACCTCCACACCCACAGAGCTGGAAGTCCTGTGTTTCCCTACTGCTGTAGAGTATGTAGAAGGACAGAGAGAGGACATTTTCATTAATATTAAGCTAAGAGATGAGGAGCAGATCCCATCTCCCCAGACTTCATCAGGAAGGGATCGGGTTCTTAGGGGCCAGTGACAGCCATTCCTCAATAAAAGATTCAGGATCTGAAACTGCTCCCTAACTTCTGAACTCAGGGTTTAGCCAACTCAAACTTCTAGTTTCTATTTTTCATGAAATGTGAAGCTGTTTGTCTCCAGTCCTTCCTGCAGGCTGGGTGGGACCATGTAAGGGCTCTACCCTATAGCTGTATAAAGTAGTGGCAGAATGAGGTACAGAGTGGGGGACTGGCTGAGCCAGGTCCCAGAGCTGGGTCTTGATTTTCTCACTTTGACAAGCTCCTGAATGCCTTTTTTATGGTAGTTTTCCTCATCATTTTTTTCCAATGGCATGTCTACACAAAAAAATTATATACTTCAGAAATAGGTCATTTTAGCAGATAAAAGTGAAGGAACCTGGGATAATGAGTCTGCAAAGCCCTCTCAGCCTCCCTCCATGGGCCCGCCCACTCTTGAGTCTTCTAAATTAAGTTTGACTATTGAAGCAAAAATTATAACACTGTCTTGATGTGGTTCTAAATATACATAGAAGAAATATATAAAATTATGTCATGCATGGGGAAGGGTAAAGTTTCTATACTTCATGGTATAAAAATTGGTAAAATATTGACACTAGAGGACTGCAGGACTGAGGATGGCCTGGATCCTTTTCACCTGGGTCCTGCTGCTCCGGGCTCAGTGGCTTACACACCATAGATACTCCAAAAATATTTTATGAATAAATCAATGAGGAAAAAACATGGTCTTAAAGTCACGAGCTAAATCAGTTTGTTTTTCCTAATATCAATCTACCCCCAGACAGACATCCCACAGGAACCTCAGAACTTCCCCCCAGGTGGAGTCTCACAATTGCTAAATTTGTTTTTGCCCATAGGGATTACCATCATTTGACCCAGGGAAATAAAACCCTTAGAAGGGCTGGTACTCAGGAGACAGGTATTAGTTAGGACGCCTCAAGAGCAGATCACCCTGCATTCTGAGAACTTCTCAGAAGCCTCTAGAACACATTTACAGCCACACAATAAACCTAGGCCAACTGCTTTTTGGGTACATTTCATTCTGAGCCCAATATTATTTCCTCCAACTCACATTTACCTTGATCTTCACTTTCAACCAGGTTTTGCTTTTCAAAGCCCATCCCCCTTCTTTCCCAAAGCTTTTTCTTCCTCCTCTTCTTTTTCTACCTCTTCCTCCTCCTCTTTCTTTTTAACATACACATCTCCAACAGATTTTTTTTTGAAAGGAACAAATTTTGAGGATCAAAAACATGGGGTCAGAGAGAAGTACGGAATAGAAAATAAATACAACTGTAAGCTGTTTCGTTAATTGTTTTCTACCCACAACAGACAGGTATAGAGAATGCCCTGTACAACACAGCACAATAAAGGGTTAAAGATAGAGGTGTTCCCTTAGCAAGGCTGAAGGGTTCAGCGCCTGATATTTGAACCTTAGGCTGCAGTTCTTGTTTTAGGATGGATTGCTGGGTGTGTGGCAGTCAGTTTGCTGTTGCTGTGTCTTTTTCTAAGGACAAGTGAAAGGCCCTCAGGGCTCTGTCAATGGGACAGTCACATGCTCTGGTGATGACATCTTTTCTTTTCCCTTCCAAGGAGACTGCTCAGCATTCCCGCTTTTCCGATATGAATGGAGAAGATCTGCTCTGGTTTCTAAAGCTTAGTCACTGAACTTTATATCCATAACACCTCTTCCCGGCTTCTCACCTCTTGGTGGTATGGTTTATACGTTCCTTTCTCGCAGGGTAGAACAGACATTTGATGTTTGCTGGGAAGGCCCTGAGTGTGATGGTATGATCCCTCTGGAGGGAACTCTGGGCATGGTGAGAGAGGAAAACTAAACTGAAGCTGATGCATGGTGTTCTGCAGCTGAGAGCCACCTCTAGGACCTTTTAGTCAAGTCCTTCTGATGTAGAAAGCATTGGACAGTTGGGGACTGGGTTTGAGTCACTGACAGCATGTGAGACTTTGGACAACCTGCTTAAACCTTTGGAGACTCAATTTCCGAATCTATGAAGGGGTCCTCTCAACAGGGGTGGATGCAATGAGCCAAAATGTATGATAATAGACACCCAAGGGTAGGCAGCTCCAAGTTGTTATGGCAATGGCACCGTCTTCAGGGACTTGGGTTCCTTACTTTTCTGCTCTATCTTGTTAGCATGTGGTTGCCATTTCCACTGTCATCTCATGGTCTAAGTTGGTTGTTGGAAATCCAGTCTACTCTTCTGGCTTTTAGGAGATAAGAAAGAGGGGAAGAGCAAAAAGATCATACCCTACCAGCGAGTCAGCTCCCTTCAAGCATATCAGCTCCAAGAGAGGCTGGGAAATGTAACCATTTAGTTGGATCACAGGCATTCTGTTAGTAAGGAAGGCCAGCATTGTGGGAGGAGATGGATACTGAGTGGACTACAGCAGTTTCTGTCATGGGCAACAATCCAGCCTCAATGTGTATAGGGAGTAGTGGTCAAGGAGTCAGAGTGGGGGAATATTGTGCAAGTGAAGGTAGGTATTTTCCCTACAGCAACTTGGCTTTTTGATTTTTGATTCTGTCAGTTAGTTGGGCATGAACATATTTTGCCTTGCAGTAGGGACTTTTTTGAGGCTCTGCTTGGTCCAGTGTGGGAGATAGGAGGTTTATATGGAAAACAAACAACCCAGCTGGCAGCTGGGCACACATGATAAATTACTGCCAGGTTGTGGGTAACAGCAAAGGAGCTCTGAGCAGTAATTCTCATCCCTCCTCTTTTATGAACGCAAGGCCACACGAAGTCCTTCACAGTGACAGTTGTTTTAGCACCAAGGTTCAGAGAGGCTGACTTCTGGAGAATTTCAGAATACAATGTTATTTACCATTTCTCTTATCTGGAAGATGCAACTGGGACAAGATAGTGATGTTCTGGTGGGAAATTTCAGCTATAAGGACTCAAGATCTTTCCCACTTCCTTCTCTTTTATCCTTTGTACCCAGTCAATCAATAACATTGGTGAGTTTTTTTTCTTTGAAATATCTCTCACCTTCATCCTTTCCTCCCTGGTCACATTGCTAATGGGTCTGGACTATTGCCCTACCCACCTCCTAACTAACCTCCCACATATGTCTACTCATCTTAACTAACCTACTCATTCTCCAGAGCAGATAGCTCTTCATTAAACATATTTTTCATTTTGTTCCCCACCTGTCAAAACCCTTCTACTCTTTCCTCTTTTTCCACAAAACTACCCATTTATTCATAGGCGTAACAATGAAAATGGTTGGCGGATAAAGGCACAGATTACTCAGACATAGGATTGGCTGACTCCTCTGTAAGATGGCATGCCTAGGCTTTATTTTGTATGTTGATGAAAAAATTGTTAATTTTTAACATTTTCCCCCAAAGAAATAGAATAGCAGCCTGTGTTGCCTTTCACGTGGATTATTTTGTGTATTTTGTATAGCCCTATCAATTTTCTGATGTGTGAGTGTGTATTTCTTCTTGGCAGTTAGGTAGGCATGTACTCCTACCCCCATACTATACTCATTCCTTCATTCATTCCCTTATTAATTATTCTAACAAGCATTCTTTTCAGAATTTTCTATTCACCAGGTATCGTGGTAGCTGCTGGATTTTTATTTGTATTACAGTTGCAGTGCCATTACTCAAGTTGATGTGGCTTGCTCTCACTTCATTGATTTAGTTATCTAAATTCTATCATCTTTCAAGGTCCAATTCTAGTTTAAATGTTACTAGGAATTAAGCCCCCACCCCTCTGGCATTCACACATTGATTCTGAACATCTATAGGAGTGTGATGCACCTATATTAGTCAGAACTCTTTGGGTATAAGTGAGAGAAACCCAAGTCAACTCAGCTGAAGCTAGGGGGTTGTATACACTCTCATAGCCAAATTGTGGGAAGGGTAGGGGCTGACTGGGTTATTTGGAGTGAGGATGTTGAAGTCTCCCAGGGCTCTCTCTCTGTTTTCCTGTGTTTATTTCTGTCTTTGCTTTCTCTGCCATATTTGTTTTCCTTCACTCCTAGAGCACACTAGCATGCCATTGGGTGAAGTTGGACTAAGACCTATATAAGCTTTGGATTGATCCCCGTATGACTTTGTATCCAGAGAGGGAAAAGATCCCAGGGAAGGATTCTGATTGGCTCATCTAGAATCCCAAGAACATCTTGGTGGCCTGTTGCTATAAGAAAGAGCATGGTATGCTGGGTTGACAGAAACAGTAGCCGCTACAAGGGCTGTCCTAAAAAAATTGACCTAGTCTTGTTTTAGGAAAGATAAAGATTCTTGCGTTGGTTACTCTTGTTCCTTCTGTGTTAATTATCACCTGCAGTTCAATGTGCAATCCCTGAGGGAAGCAATCACACCTTGTATTCTCCTGTTAGATCACGTCTGGTTCTAATTAATGTAAGGAAGAACTAGGATAGAATTCACTAGACCTCCCACTCCCAGGAGAGACAGATCATGAAGGACCTCTGGGCTCTGTTTCATTTGAGGATCCCAGAGCACTTGGGAGGCCAAGCCCAGGGTTTTCAAACACTGTCAATAGCAGCATATACCAAAGGCAGCTGGAAATTGCTGCAAATCCACTCCAAGTTAGGTTGGAATCAGCAAGCACACATTCTAGTCCTCCTTGGTCCAAAAGACAGCCTGAGCTGTGGATGTGGCACCAACAAACTCAGACTCATGGTAATTATTATGTTCCAGTGTTTCTGTTGGAGGGCCTGGTGAGGTAGACTGTTCACTCAGTCTCTCCCATGGGGCCTTTCTTTAGTTAGAGTCACCCAAAGGCCAGTCTGCTTTAGGACAGTCCATGGAGCTGGTCACCAGAACTGATCAAAGTGGGTCAGGAAGGCAATTTTAGATGAGCCTCCCGTTGGGAGTTTTGATGTTGAGACCGTGACGTATGGTGGCCAAGTCTGAGGTCAGACTACTGAGTTCAAATTTTGTTTCTACAGCTTATTAGCTTTGAGATCTCTCATAATTTATCTTTGTGTGCCTCAGTATCCCGAGCAGTAAATTGGGGATAATGAGGCATACTGTTACACTTTAATAATCTTCACAGACACTGACCAATTAGACCAATCATAGTAGACATTGGCCATAGCCCTGGACTGGGGATCTGGGGCCCTCTGCTCTGCTAATCCTGTAGTTGCTGAACATGGGGAGACCAGAGGGTCCTAAAGAATGGGCCCTCATGACTGGAGTGGCTGCAGACACATTGAGGGGCTCAAGTTTTAATTTTTTACCACCAGTAAATATTTCAATATTTGAAACTACCAATACTACTCTATTTGTGGAACTGCCTAAATATTAACCCTGGGCCTAGTAATTGTACTTTACAGAACTCTTGTCAGGGCTCCCAGTTACTGTTGTACAAGTCATGAGTTGCTCAGACCCAGGGGTATCATTGGCCTTGGAGCCATTGTAGATGTGTGACATTATGGTGATGACTTTCTAGCAGAAAGCAGTAAATTGTCTTAAGGAAAGAATGCTTTTTTCTAATTTGCAATGCATTGCCATAGGGGTTAGTGGGGGCTAGTTGCTGTGAAGATTAAATGAGGCAACCCATCCTACGTGCTTAGAACAATGCAGGTGCATAGAAAAACCTCAGTTTAAGTTAGTCGTTACTTTCTATAAATGAAGTGATACTGACAGTATGTAAAGAAGTAGTTATTATAATGTATACTTTTTTTCTTTTTTCGTGAGGAGGATTTGCCAAAGAAGATATACACATGGGCAACAGACACATGAAATGATGTTCAACATCACTAATTATTAGGGAAATGCCAATCAAAACTACAATGAGATATCACCTTACAACTGTCAGAATGGCGGTAATTACCAAGATGAGAAATAACAAATGTTGGAGAGGCTGTGGAAAAAAGGGAACACTTATACACTGTGGGTGGGAATGTAAACTGGTGCAGCCATCATGGAAAAGAATATGGAAATTTCTCAAAAGATGAAAAATAGAACTGCCGTACGATCCAGCTATCCCACTACTGGGTATTTATCCAAAGAACTTGAAAGCAATGATCCAAAGAGATTTATGTTCATTGCAGCATTATTCACAATAGCCAAGATGTGGAAGCGACCCACGTGCCCTTCTACAGATGAATGGATAAAGAAGATGTGGTATATATATACAATGGAATACTACTCAGCCATAAAAAAGACAAAATTGTCCCCTTTGTAACAACGTGGATGGAACTTGAGGGTATGATGTTAAGCAAAATAAACCAGACAGATAAAGACAGATACTGTATGATTTCACTCATATATGTAAGATAACAAATACATGGATAAAAAGAACAGATTAGTGGTTACCAGAGGAGAAGGGGGTTGGGGAGGTGGGTGAAAGGGATAAAGGGGCATATATGTATGGTGATGGACAAAAATTAGACTACTTGGGGTGATCAGGATGAAGTATATTCAGAAATTGATAAGTAATAATGTACAGCTGAAATTACACAATGTTATAAACCATTATGATCTCAATAAAATTACTGGAAAAAACAAGTAATTATTTATCATTCCGCTTCAAGCTTGTTGGACCAACTATCTGCAGTGTAAACGAATTCACGTTAAAAATAAATTCTGCCTTTATCTTTTTCCTCCCAGCAATGGAAAACTTCAAACTTTTAGAAAAGTTGAAAGAATTATACACTGAAGATCTACAATCTGGATTTAAAAATGAACATTTTGCTATATTTGCTTTGTCACATATCTATCTACCTATCCCTCTATCTACCCATCAATTCATTTTAAAATGCGTTTCAAAGTAAGTTAAAGGTGTCAGTGTACTTCATTCTTAAACTTCAGCATGCATATCATTAACTAGAGTTCAATATTTGCCTACGGTTCTTTTTTTTTCAGATAAAATTCACATACAGTGAAGTATACAAAGTTTAAGTGTACCATTCGATAAGTTTTGACAAATTGTTGGAGGAGGTCATCAAGAGGATGTGACCTCGAGCTGGCCCCAAGCAATTGGAGGCGTCTCATCCCCTCCCCTGTCCTTGGAATGTATGCTCTGCCTGCGGTTCCCGCCGTGGGAGTTGTTTCAAGGACGCAGCCTTGAGAAAGTAAGGTGTTGCTGAGACCATCTGGAAGGTACATGTGACCGAACCCAGGTAAGGCCTCTGTGCAAACTTTTAAGATTCTAGTGGATGGCTGTGGAGATCTACTCGTCTTGTGGCCGTCCAAGACAAGCCTTGTAAGTAAGTTCATTTGCTTATTAAACCTGCCACCTACCAATCTGGAGATCTGCCTCTTTCTTCCGTCTCTCCTTGCCCTCCATGTACCCGGCCAGTTTGTGAACCAACACAAATGCATACACGTGTGTAACTCAAATCCTCATCAAGAAATGGAATGTGTTTGTCACCCAGAAATTCTGCACATTCCTTCCCAGTCAATGAGCACTGCCACAGACCCCAGAGGCAACCATTGTTCTGATTTTTTTTTTTTTTTTTTGCTACAGATTAGTTTCGCCTGCTTTAAAACTTCATATAAATGGATTGGTATAGTATTTATTCTTTCCTGAAAGACTTCTTTTACTCAGCATAATGTTTTGGCGATTCATCGATGTTGTTGAATGTATTAGTAGGTCAGTTCTTTTTAATTTATGAGTAGTATTACATTATATGAATATAACAGTTTGTTTAGCTATTCTCCTGTTGATGTATGCCTGGAATGGTTCCAGTTTGGGGCTATTATGAATAAAACTGCTGTGAACATTTCTAGTACATGTCTTCTGTGGATAGATGCTTTCATTTTGGGGGGTACATATGTAGGGGTAAAATTACTGGCTGGTAGCGTAGGTGTATGTTTAGTTTTATAAAAAACTGCAGACCTTTCCCCAAAGTGCTCTTACCATTCTATGCTCCTACCAACATGCATGACTGTTACAGTTGCTCCGCATCCTTGCCAGCATTTGGTGGTAGGGTCTTTTTCGTTTTAGCTGCTCTACTGGTTGTGAACTAGAATTGTGGTTTTAATTTCTGTATCTCTGATGATTAATTACTTGAGCACTTTTCCATGTGCTATTGGCCATTCATATATCTTCTTTTGAGAAGTGTCTGTTCAAATCCTTTACCCATTTTTAAAAACTTTTTATTTTGATCTAATTTTGGACTTACAGAAAAGTTGCAAAAATAGTACAGAGTTCCTGTGTGTACCTCATCTGGCTTCTTCTAATGTTCACATCACATATAACCACAGAACGATTATCAAAACCATGAAATTAACATTGGCGTGATACTGTTAACTAAACTATAGACTTTATTTAAATACATCAGTTTCTGTTCCAAGATTCTATCGAGGATCCCACATTGCATTTAATTTTTATTTCTTGTGCCCTTCCCTGCCTTTTAAAAAAAATTGAGCTGTCTTTTTAAGTACTGGATGTGCTTTATATGTTCTGGGTACAAGTCCTTTGTTAGACATAAGCTTTGAAATTATTTTTTCGAGCCTGTGGCTTGCCTATTCATTTTCTTAATGTTAAATTTGATGAGCAGACATTTTTAATTTGATGAAGTCTAATTTATTAATTTTTTCTTTTATGATTATTGCTTTCTGTGTTCTATCTAAGAAATCTTTGTTTATTCATAGCTTATTCTGTTTTCTTATAGAAAATTTATAGTTTTAGCTTCTGTCTTTCAAATTAATTTTTATGGATGATGTGTAGTAGGGGTTGAAGCTACTATATTTTTCCCCCATATGGATATCTAACTTTTCCATGACCATTTGTTAAAAAGATTTCCTTTCCCCATTGATTGTTTTAGTTCTTTGGTTGAAAATCAAATGATTTTATAAGTTTCCGGCATTGATCTATTTTTCTGTCCTTATGCCAGTACTGCACTGCCTCGATTACTGTAGTTTTTGAGTAAATCTTGAAGTTGCCTAGTATAAATCTTCCATAGTCATTCCTTTTTTTCGAGATTGCCTTGGCTATTATAGGTACTTTGCATTTCCATATAAATTTTAGAATCAGCTTGTTAATTTCTACCAAAAAAACCCCTGTGACATTTTTACTGGGATTTGGGAAGAAATAGTATCATAAAAATGTAGTCTTCCAATTCATGAATATGATACATTTTTCAACATTATTTCTATTTCTGAAATTTCCATATTATTAAAGCTTTTCTCCTTAGTTTCTTTCCGTGATGTTTTGTAGTTTTTATGTCTTGCACATCTTTTGATACATTTATTCCTAAGTATTTTATGTGTTTTGAAGGTATTGTAAATAAATATTTTTATTTTTGTTTTTGATCTGCTGAGGAAGATTTACCCTGAACTAACACCCGTCACCAATCTTCCTCTTTTTTTGCTTGAGGAAGATGGGCCCTGAGCTAACATCTATGCCAATCTTCCTCTTTTTTTGTATGTGGGTTGCTGCCACAGCGTAGCTCATGAGTGGGATAGGTCTACACCCAGCATCTGACCCTGTGAACCGAGACTGCTGAAGCAGAGTGCATCAAACTTAACCACCACGTCACAGGCCAGCCCCTGTTAATAAATTTCAAGGCATTTTATTTTCCAATTTTTGGCTACCAATATATAAAAATAGAATTAATTTTTGTATGTTGACCTTGTGAAATTCTCTTAGTAGTTCTAATAGCTGATTTGTAGATTCCTCAGAATTTTCCAAGTAAATAATTGCGTCATCTGAGTTAGACACAGTTTTATTTCTTCCTTTCTCGTCTTTGTGTCTTTTTGTTTTCTTGCCTTACTGCATTATCTAGGACCTCCAGTATGATACTGAAGAGAACTAATGAAAATTCCTTTTTTCTGATCTTATGGGGAAAGTATTCTATATTTTACCACTGAGTATAATGATAATGCTACTTTTCTTTCCTTAGATGCCCTTTATCAAATTGAAGTAATTCCCTTCTGTTCCTAATTTGCAAGAGACTTTAGTATAATGGGCATTGAATTTTGTCAAATGCTTTTTTTGTTTCTATTGAAATGATCAAAAAGTTTTTCTCCCTTAATCTGTTAATATGATGAATTACATTGACTTTCCAATGTTAGACCGAACTTACATGTCTAGAATAAACTCCAATTAATCATGATGTATTATTACCGTTTTTATATACTGCTGTATTTGAATTACTAATATTTCATGGAGGATTTTTTGTGTATGTTCATGAGGGCTATTATTTTATAATTTTCTTTTCTTTTTTGTAATTTCCCTGTTAAGCTTTATATCAAGTTTATACAAGCCTCATAAAATGAGTGGGAAGCAATCTCTTACTTTCTATTTTCTGAAAGAGTTTGTGTTAACATTCATGTTAGTTTATTGACAAATCTTTGATAGAATTCACCAGTAAAACCATCTGGAGGTTTCTTTGTGGGAAAGTTTTTCATAATAGATTCAATTTCTTTAATAGATGGATATAGAACTATTCATATTTCCTATTTCATTTTGTATCATTTTGGTAAGTTAGATTACTTGAGGGATTTGTACTTTATCTAAGTTGTAAAAAATTTTTCCTTAAGTTGTTCATAATATTCTCTTTCTGTCCTTTTTAATGTCTGTAGGATCAGTAATGATATCCTCTCCTTCCCCTTCATTCTTGATATTGGTAATTTGTGTTCTCTCTTTTTTTCTTAATTGGTCAAATTAGGGATTTATCAGTTTTGTTATTGTTTTCCAAACAAACAATCAAGTTGTGGTTTACGTTTTCTCTGTTTGTTTCTTTTCATTTGTTTCTGCTCTTATCTTTATTATTTTCTTTCTTCTACTGACTTTGTGTGTATTTTGCTTTTCTTTTTCAGACTCTTTTAGTGGAATCTTACGTTATTGATTTTCGAGGCAGATTGCATTTTCCAAAGATAGTCATAACAGTATCTCCTATCCCACCTCCTCTTCGAGAGCTTTATCACATTCTATCAAGACTGAAATCTAATTTTCCTCCCCTTGAATTCTGGGGGCTTGTGATTCACTTGTAACCAATCTAATGAAGTGGAAGAGATGCTGTGTGACTTTTGAGTTAGGTTATGAAAAAGCGATGCAGCTCCTGCCTTGTTAGCTGCAAGCTTTATGCTTGGAACCTGTGTCTTAATGTAAGAAGGCCAATTACCCTGAGGCCTCAATGCTGCAAGAAAGTCAAGCCATGTGTACAGGCCACGTGTAGGTGTTTGGACAGCCCTAGCTTTCAAGTCCTCCTATCCCAGAAGCCAGGCAAATGAGTGAATGACTATTAAGATGGTTCTAGATCCAGCCATCAAGTCCTCTCCAGCCTTCAGATCTTCCCGCTTGATGCTCTTCACTTTCCAAACGCTGTACTAGCCCAAAATTCAGCACCCCAAGTGGTGCGTACTGAGGCCTGCCTGCCAGAAAAAGACTACATAACAGTAGAACTCACCCAAGGCCAGTCCATTCTTACAAGTGTCAATGCTCCTTTAATTTCTGCCAGATTTTGCTGACTCTAATGCTTTTGGGTGGGTTGTTCTGATAGAAGCTCCTCAGCCATTTATTACCAGAAGTGGAAAGTCAACATCTATTCTTTAAATCCACGAAACTGCGTTATCTGCTATATTAATAGAGAGTTAATCTGCTTAATACAAATATTTAGTATTTGTCACAATTTTAGTAAACTTGTTTAGGAATTTTTTCAATTTTTAACATCTTGAGAGTCTCCCTTCTGGAAGGCTCTGGGGTCCCTCTGAGGCCAGGTCTCCCTCACCTCCCAGAGAGTAGCCTGAGGAGAACCTGAGTTCAACTTCAGCTGCTCTCACTCGTGAGTTCACCTTGGAGGTCCACATGTCCTGTCCTAGATAGTGGGCCTTGTAAAGCTTAGTGAGTTATCTTGCTTTCTGGGTAGAATTTTAGGGGAGTAGCTACAGCACAACAGCCCCAACAAACAAACAAGGAAGCGAAAGGATTCAAGGGAAAAGCTATCCTCTAGCAAAGGATCCTTAAAGTCATGGACTGGAGGGGCTGGGTGCAGTCAGAGAAGGCCTCACCTTTGCCCATGGTGGCTTCTACACCAGGAGGGCATTTACCTCTGTGTTCCTGTGCCCCTCCATGCTCCAGTGAGCTTGCTCAGCAGCACTGAATGCCCTCCACTTTTCTGTGATGTCTTATTTTGGCTTGAATTATTTTTGGCTGGGGTAGAACAATGTGTCCTCCTCTCCTCCAGGAGGTGGGAACAGAGATGGCTTTGTGGGAAATCAAAAGTGAGGCCTATTCTCAAAGTCATTTGGAGCCGATTGTTATAATTTATTAAAAGTGCGATTCTGTTCAGAACATGAAATTGGAATAATGGCCTAACAGGCACAGAATGAGTGTCAAATTGATCACAGCTGAGAAGGGACCCAAGGTAAAAGTGAAGAAGGGTTAATGGTGCAGAGAGAGGGCCGAAGTTTCTGGTTAAAGTCACACCTAATCGACTGTGGAGGTTATCACAGAAGAGTTCGAGAAACCATCCTCCCATGGGTAGGCCTGCTGTGTTAAGTGTGTGTGTGTGTGTATTTGCAGAGAGGAGTGGGTGTGGGAGTTGTATAATATGAGAGAACAGGCTAAGTATAGAAATTGGGGGAGAAAAGCCAGGAGTCTTTCCACTCTCTTTTTTTTTTCTTTTCAGTCTCTATACCCATTTTTTTTTTTAAACTAAAAACACAGATCTAACGTACAGTATATTGGAAATAATGAAGTTTTGGATTCAAGCAGTCCCATCACTTTTTAACTATGTAAGCTCAATTTTCTAATCTGAATAATGGGAAAAACGATAAGCAAGCTAAAGGATTGTTGTGACAAGTGATTGAGATAAGCTATCCAAAAGCACCTACTATAGGGCTTGGCCATAATAGCTGCTCAAGCTGGCTTAGTTCACTCCTCTTTCACCCTTATCTCCTTCTCACCAGGCTAGTTTCTTTTACGCCTAATTCAGGTATTAATTTGGTTTGTTGTTACAGTTCTAGCATTTCTGTCTTGCACAAAATTATGGATTTGTATAATTCTTGATATGGAAGGGATCATAGAATTTGAGGGACTTACCTAACACCTTTTAACTTGTTATTGAGTTGACAAGTATTTATTTAACACTTTCTATGTGCTGGTCACTGTGGGATACAGCACTGTGGGATACAGTAGTCAACAACATTGCCCCAGTCCTTGCCATTTGTGGAGGTTACAACCTAGTCAGGCAAAGAGGCTTTCTTTAAACAAAATATTACACAGAGAAATAATCAATCAGAACTGTGCTCAGTGGCAAGGAGAATTGAAGTGCTCTACAAGTGAGTGTGATGGGGAACCTGATGTAGTCTGGAATGTCAGGGAAGATGGCCTCAGAGAAGTGGCTTTGGATTGAGTCCTGAAGGACGAGCTGGAGTTGCCTTGGTGAAGAGTGTGTGAGTGAGCTGTGTAATATGAGAGAACATGTATGAAAAACTGAAAGGCATCAATGTAGCTGGATAGAGGTGGGATGGGTAGGGAGGGAGGGGTTGAGGGAATTGGGTGGAGTTGGGTGGTTGGGAGCTGTTGAGAAGAGAAGCTCAAGGGAAGCTGAAGAGGTAGGTCGGCAGGGGCTAGATCATGCTGTGGGGGCATGTCCAGGGAGTTGACAACATAAAACAAAAACAAAACAGTGTACAACATTGGTCTTCCTTTCCTTAGGTCTTCTGGATGGTTCTCTCCTGAACTCTATGGCAATCCAAGGCTGTGGGTTTCTGTGTAGGTTAAATACATAGAGCTGACTGAATTCTTGAAGCTAACATTTTAAAGGAGTCAAGATCAAGGAGCCATTTCTTTCCAAATGGATTAATGAAACGCCAAACAGTGAGTCTAAGTGATCTTAGAATGTCTTTCTAGTTGGGAACTGGACAGAGTGGAATGTTGACAGCAAATTGTATAGATTTTTATTTTCCTTAAAAATAATGTATGTAATTTGCTTTTCAGAACAGTCTCGAGAATGCTTCTTTAGAATCTTTCTACCCAGTTTGCTGTTAACTGCAGGGAATCCCTCACAGAAACCTGTAAATAAGCAACTCTGGAATTAAATTAGCTCCCAGCTATCCTAAGCAAACATCCTACGAGGGAAATTGTGTTATCTAACTGGCCGGTTGATTCTCGGCTTTTTTCAGCTTCGAGAAAGAATTTAAATGGGATCCCTGTGTGTTACTCTCATTTCAAATTCTCTGGAGCGGATAAACATTATCATGAAACTGGCCAAGGATGAAATTTAAATAAGTAGTGATTGGAAAGGATGACAGTAAGAGTTTCCAACTCACAAAAACAGACAAATTGGTTTAATTAACTGCAAAATTTGGAGAACAAAGATATAGGGGGAATTATTTATGTTGATGTGTAATGCATGCTCAGTATTTTGGTAAACAAACCTGTTAGGGGAAAGGAGCCCCACCAACATAATTATCACTCAAAAATGCCCCATCAAAGACAATTTGGAGCCAAGAACATGTTTTCTCCTTGTAAGTCACTATCCCTTTATATGACAGTGCTGATGACCAATCTCTTCTCACCCAAGTGGGTCTTCCTTTGTTGGGCCATTACACTGCCAGTTGACTGTGGTGCAGTCATCCTGTGTATTTGTGTGGGGATCATGATGGCTGCTCATGTGGTTGAATCATCAAATAGAGGAAATAGAGGCTGCCTTTATGCTAGAAGCAGCCATCTTTTCTTGATGATTAGAGGGGAAAAGGACTTTGAACAGACAGCAGAGGACACCACAGAGTGGTGGAAAGCCATTACCTTTGCCCAATTGTTAGCAAGAGATGTCTTCAAAACAAAGTGAATGGCTAAATCTTATTGTCTCTCCTCCTCCGTCAAGAAACCACATATGCACAAATAGTCTCCAATTTGCTCTTCTGTAACTCTGGTTGTGTAGACAAGGACTTGTCCTGATATAGTAAATTAGGGATCAGTGTGTTTTAAATCTGGAGGACTAGGAAAACATTCTGGCAGGGCCACGATGCAATGTAGTTTGTCTATTTCTATAGGGAACATCTATTGATTTTGTTTGTCCAGGAATCCTATTTTTTTTTTTTTGAGAACTCTCTTTTCCTCTTCCTTCCTTCTACATCCCCTCTCCCCCTCTTCCTGTCCCTGCTTCTACCTACACCACCCACCTCCATTCCCTGTGGATCAGGAGGAACTGTCAATCATGATACAGTACACTCTGGCTATGGGCTGTAACTCAGGTCCTGGACAGTCATAATACTCTATTTCTCTAGACACAGTGGTTGGTCCATAGTTAGGCCCATGATCCAAGCAGGGCCCATCAGAATTCTTTCCTGGGAGCAGTATACAGACATTGAAAGAAGGAGTATCGTTCTGTTGGAGAAGACAAGTTGGGAGGAAGTGACTCTAGGGCTGCTGCTGCCATCCTTTTTGCACTCTGGGGAAATGCCAAGCTGAGAAGAGTGAGACACATAACATTGGCATAGTTGAACACCTAATTTCAGTCCCTGAGGCTCTGGTTCTTACAGCCCTTCCTTCCTTCTTTCTCCTTTCATTCCTTCCTTCCTTCCTTCCGCCCTCCCACCCTCCCTCTGCTTCTCTCCCTTTCTTTCATCTATTCAACAATTATTATTGAGAATTTATCATTTTTCAGACCCTTTTCTCAGGGTGTGGAAATTATGGTGAACAAGACAGACAAGATCCTTGTTCATTTGGTCCTTACATACTAGGGAGAGAAAATAGATAACAGATTAGTAAGCATTTAAATAATTGCAATAACTGCAAAGAGTGGTAAGTGCTGTGGAGGAAATAAACTAAAGGGTGAAGTGATAAAGCCTGACTCCAGGTGGAGAGGATGGATATTTTGCTTGAGTGTTCGAGGAAAACTTCATTGATGAGGTGATGATTTGGCTGATGTCCGAAGGACTAGAAAGAACTATCCATGTGGAGATCTGGAGAGCAAGAAGTTCAACAGAAGAAACAGCCAGAACAAAACCCCTGATTAGGAAAAGTTTAGGCTGTTCAAAGCAGAAAAATAAGTGATGGCAGAAAAAAAGGGAAGTAAGAAGGTGAAAGTGGAGTAAGATGAGATTGGAAAGTATTTCAGGGTTATAGTCTTTGACCAGGGAATATGATTTTATTCTAGGAACTGAGGGAAGACTTAAGCAAGAGGATGACATTATCAAATTTGAAAAAGGACTGCTTTGGCTACTATATAAAGAATAATTATAGGAAGGAAAGAGTGAAAGCCAGGAAGCCAGTTCAGTGTTTTGCTCTTGTATTAATTCAAATGATTGTAATTAGAACAAAGCTAATAAGAATATTGTCATATTATTGTTATTATTAACACACACTCAGTTTCAGAATGATTCTGCAGTCTCACAAATATCATTCAGGGCCCATGCTGTTTCCATCTCTTAGCATGTTATGCTCAGCATATCAATTTGGTTTTTAGGCTCTGTTCTCTTGTTTACCAGATGGCTGCCTCAGCTCCAGGCATCTCATGTAGACGCACAATGTCTGGATGATGAAGGGACCGTTGTCTAGTGATCCTCTTTTTATTAGCAGGGAAAATCCTTTCCAAAGCCCCTTCTCACTTCAGAGAGCAAGACTGAGTCACATGTGAAGGGGGAATAGAATTTCCATGGTTTTATTAAACGCGTTGTGGTTCACTACTTTCCATGAGCACATGGAAGGGTGAACATCTGAAGAAAATCAGGATTTATCAGCCAGGAAGAAGGGAGACAACTAACAGTGTCTGCCATGATTGATTTGATTACTCTGAATAATCCAGATAACTTTTAAAAAACCTTTAAATCACACCCTCCCCCCCAGTCTTTGTCCATGTTAAACTCTGTCTTTGAAAGAAGGGGAGAACTTATGCAATTATGCTATTCTAAATATCTTCATCACAGTTTGGGTTGAAGTTTGAAAACCACTAGGAACTGTAATTCATAGTGAGTCTTCCTGAATTTGTCATTTAACAACTCTTCTTGACCAATGAGCTCTCTTTTGTTGTTGTTGGGTCTAATGGGGCCAAAGACGGTGACTGGCAAGTCCCAATGACATTGTTGCTATTTGTGGGTTGGTCCTTCTGAGACTGCCACGAGATGGATTCAGCTCATCACTCTCCTGGTGCATTCCCTTGTCCTCTTTGGTGTTTCATCTTGATCATCAATGTGCCCATCTTCATTTTTATACGTTGGTGGTGATCTGACAGCTCCTCTTCTCCTGAAATCAGTTGGCATTATTTTCTTCAGATTGTCCTTGTTTTAGATGACTTTGGTCAAGATTCTGGTCCAGCAACTTCATCGTGAAGCACTGTGCTTCTCCTATTGTCTTCACTGCTGCTTCTGACCCTCTTCCACCACATTGTTCATCCTCCATTTAGCTGGAAGAGGATTATTTCTTAGGAAGCCCCAGACAGTAGTTCTGGATTCCTTTCCAAAGCCAGAAGGCTACTTGTATCCGATGGGTTATCTCATTGTCCTCAACACAGAGCCGATATAATCATTTCTTACTGAAGCTGGTCTGAGTTTGATGTCTGTCACTTGTTACCAATGTTCCTGGCTAAATATACTTGCCATGTATAGATTGCATTCTAGATGGGAAGAGGAAAATAAGTGTAGATAAGTAAGGCTTAAAAAGGAAGACTGCCTTGTCCTATTTAATTAGCTGAGCCAGGGACAGTGCTAGACAGAATTTTCTTGGCTGTCAGTTTAGTGGTCTTTCCACTCTCTTAAATCTGTGAAATTTCTTTCCCTGTCCAGCCTCAGTCATTATTTAGAATCATTCAAGTCAATTTTACCAGGCTCTCCCAAGAGAGACAGGTGATGCCAAAGTCCACTCTTGTGCACATCTACTGCAACTCTTATGACGTGCTTCATTGAGTCTCCAACCAGAAACGCCTTTTAGCCTGACACTGGGTCTGACTTTATGCACAAATCAGGTAAGCAGCTACCCAGCTGGAGAGGTTCCAGAAGAAATGACAAGAATCTCTTGCTTTCCATCTCTCTGTAAGCAGCTGAAGTTACAGCATCCCTACAGGAAGCAAAATCCAACCGTCATCTAGGGGGAGAGAGGAAGGACACACAGCAACTCATTAACATATCAACTGGAATTTGTTTATTACATTTGCTGATAAATTGAGTCACTCAAAGTGGTGAGGAAATGGGCCACAAACTGGGTACATTTTTGAGTGATTATTTGGCTGATTATTGAGTGAAACACAGACCAGGACAAGATCAGACTCTTAGGGTTAGAAGGAATCTTCAAGTTTGTTTCATTTTCTGCCTAAGACCATGTAGTGCAGGGATGCTTAATTCAGGATCTAGACTTTAGGGGGCTTATAACCCCCTAAGATAATAGCAAACTTTATAGGTCTGGGCAATTTTGGTAAGGAAGGTTAATAGGTTTCACTAGATTCTCAGAATGGGTCTGTGACTACATAGAGTTAAATCACTGAGGTTCAACCTCATCTCCTCCCGTGTACGAATTCTTGTAACATCCCTTCCAGGGTATGAACACTCCAGTGCAAAGGACCCCTCCCTCCGTCCCTCCCCGCCTCTCCCCCTCCCTCCCCGCCTCTCCCCCTCCCTCCCCGCCTCTCCCCCTCCCTTCCCTTCCCCTTTTGGAAAGCAGCCAGTTTAGTGCCAGCTTCTCAAACTGGAACAAATTCCAGTTGATATGTTAATGAGTTGCTGTGTGTCCTTCCTCTCTCCCCCTAGATGACGGTTGGATTTTGCTTCCTGTAGGGATGCTGTAACTTCAGCTGCTTACAGAGAGATGGAAAGCAGACCCCTGTGGCATGTGAAGTGGGCTGGGAGGCTGTAGGGTAAACACCATCTTCCCCAAGTGATACTTTCCTAGAAGATTTGGACAAAAACTTATTTTAATATTTAAGAAAAAACTCACATGAGATAATAGAGCAAGCATGTGATTTTGCACGAATTCGTAAGCAAAAACATGAGGCTGATGCTCGGCAGTTCCTTGGGCTTCACCCCATTCACACTGCTGCATGGTTTCAAGCTTCCTAAGGGGCAGTAGGGGTACTTTGGTAGAAAAGTTGCAGGAGCACTGTGAATTAAAAAGGGTACAGATTCCGGAGCAGAAAAAGCTGGGTTCAAAGCTAACTTCCACCTCTTATTAGCTCTGTGTCCTTGGGAAAGTAGTTCTAGCTTCTGGGAGTCATCCTTTCCTTAGCCATAAAATAAGGACAATAACCTCCTCCCAGGGCTGTGGACTTCAAGGAAGTGAGGGCTGAGGGTGCCCGGCTCACAGTAGGCCTGTTCTAGGTTGTCCTTTCCCCTCCTCTATGTACGCAATGAGCTGAAAGCTGCCTCTAAGAGACTCCCTCTTATTGGTATTGGTTTTGTCTCCTGGGGCCTTGGGAGTAAGTATATCCAACCTTTTCCTCCCTCCAGTACAACCCTTCAGTCACACTTAAAAAAACTGTGGTAAAGTATGCATAACATGAAATGTGCATTCTAGCCATTTTAAAGCACAGTTCAGTGGCATTTAGTACCTTCACAATGATGTGCAATCATCACCTCTATCAAGTTCCAGAATTTTTTAATCACCCCAAACGAAAACCCTGTACCCTTAAACCAGTCACTCCCCGTTCTCTCTTTCTTACAGTCCCTGGCAACCAAGAACCTGCTTTCTGTCACTCTGGATCTGCCTATTCTGGATACCGCATATAAATGGAGTCACACCATAGGTGGCCTTTTGTGTCTGCCTTCTGTTTTCCTCAAGCTCAGAGCAGTGAAGGGATCAAGCAGAGCTCTGGCTAAAGGATGGCAAGAAGTACACTAAAGGATTGGGAAGGGCAAGGACAAACATATTTTACCTCACTCAGTAGCCCCTGGCCCCCGCTCTTATGCCTGCGGGCCACAGGCCTGCACGGGCATCTGTGCCAGTCATCTGAACGCCGAGTCTGAGGCCAGGGGCGCTGTCAGATCCAAGGTCGGCTTGGGCAGCAGGTGCTCGGGAAGCAATCTTTCAAGCTCACTGAGTCCAGCTGGATGCCATGCGCTGTTTATCCTTGTATGGCACAATGGAGCCTCGTTATAGGAGCAGTCCTGGGCCAAACATTCACAGGAAAGGCAAACCAGCCTGGCCCGGCCGCGGCCTTTGGAAAGGCAGAAAGGCTGCTCCTCTGTGCAGCCAGCGAGCTGCATGGGCAATTAAATCACTCCCAAGGAAAATCGTGTTTGAACGCTAAAGGTCACGGCTATGATTTGTCTGTGATTCTTTGTCAATACGTTTTTCTAACCAAGCACCACATAAAGAGCCCATTATACGGGCTCTGGCGCCCGGGGATGGGAACGCAACAATCCACGGGCAGGCCCGGAGAAATGCACCATTTAACACGGCACAGTCGCTCTCCGTCCTCAAGTCTGCCTTTTGTTTACTCAAGTCCTAATTCATGTGGGGGGAAATTAGTGTAACTAGAAGTTTAGGGTCTCAAAAGGCTTTAACTAGTTTCACAAAGATGTTCACAGATGGCTGCACAGTAAACACGCTGAAGGTCCAGAGCAGGGTGAGACGTTGGAAGAACGGAGCCCTGACTTCTGTCAGTGTTTTGCTTTAATGGTTCCAGGTTGGTTACAGTAAATCGCTGGGTTAGGCGCAGGGATTTCTGCTTTTCCCTGGGTCCTGTGCTGTCCCTTCTCACAGAGAGGACCTAGAAAAACCACTGAGTCAATCTTCAGCTTAGGGCTTAAGAGTTGTGGGCATTTTCACAGGCTTTTTTAGGAAGCTGGTGTTGGATAACAGCTCAAGCAGTTGGGCCTGTGTGTGGGAGCAGGAATGTCTCTGAATCACACAGCCTTGACCCGGGCAACTGAACCCTGCAGAAAGAAACAGGCATTCTTAGTTACTTAAGGAGCAGCCCAAGCGGAGAAGCATCTCCTCCTATGGAAACTCCAGCTCCATCCCCACTCCTCCATGAAACCCTAAATAATTTAGAAGCTTTACTTTTCTCCCAAGGAAAGTAAGACTAGCGTAGGTATGGCAGCTCTGTGACAGCATCAGAAACCCAGGCCCCTCTGATCTACCTGCTCTTCCGTTCCTTAGTGTGAGGTCGTTGTTTTTGCTTGGGCTATGTTTGTTGCATTTAGTGTAAAAAAATGAAAATATGCACTTTTAGTTTTTCTCTTCCCTGAAAGAAGTCGAGGGGCAAGCAGTCCAGTTTGGTGATTCCTTGATGTCATCAGGAACCAGGCTCCCTCTGGATTATCACATGGCTGTTTCCAGGTTGGGGCTCTCATCTTCAGGGTCTAGCATGGCCATCCCATCCATCAAATCTGAGTTCCAGGCAACACAGTGCAGGAAGGGAGAAGGGTTCACTCCAATCTTGTTAAAATTAGAAAAAAAAGAGCCCAGAGTTTGGAGGCCAGGGTGGTGAGGGGGACGGCTAGTAGTTGAGATTAAGCTAAAATGGAGTGGTAATTTTATTGATTTATTCTAAATTGTATGTGGAAAAACGAGCCCATAATTTGGAGAAGGATGCTGGGTTTACATCTTGCTCTGTCGTCAATGTAGCCTTTGGCCTCAATTTCCTTATTTATGCAATAAAGGGGTTAGACTTTCTAGAAACCAGATCATAAGGCTGGGCTCCCTTAGGTCAAAGGTGTGGAGGGTTTCAGGATAAACCAAAATGGGCTTTCTGGCAGGTTAGGAGTCCACTGAGAGGATGAGTCCAGAAGGAATATGCTGGGTGGCACCTAGGAAATGGAGCATAAAAGCTGACAGCCAGCAAGGCAGGACAAATAGCATGTAGGGCTGGATATGGTAGGCTACAGAGGAAGGGGGAGAAATAAGTTTGGAATTGAGGTAGCCAGAAATCAAAGCACCCAGGGTCAAATGAGCTGTGTAAGAACTAATTCAACGCAGGTGGCCCATCTGCCCAACATCCCTCTTGTGTCTGAATTTTTTGGGTCTGGGAGAAGTCCTTGAAGGAATGGAACTACTTAGGATGGGGCAATATTGTGCTCAGGTCTCTTCCAGCTCTAAAACTGCCCTGATCCTGTGTTGAATGAAGAGGTGGTGATAACAATTTTGAGGGAACACAAGCTGCCTGGGGAGTTGCTGCGTCTTCCCTCTCCAGTCCTTCCTGATCTTGGGTTGGACCACAGGTTTCACTGACTCTGGAATAGGGATGGGAAATACTGGTTTTAGGGTATTCAAAGAAAAAAAAGTTCCCTGTCGGTGGAGATGAATGGGTTAGTCCAAACCAAGACACCGTGGAGACTTCCTGAGAGTAATTGTGCTCATCCAGTTTTTAAGAGGAGAAACTTGAGTGGTGTTTCTTTCTGCTTTTTGGAAAATATTGGGAAGGAATGAGCAAAAGCAAAGAAACCTTGAAGAAAAATTTAAGTATTGGATTTTAAAATTCTGTGCAGGCCAATATTCTTTATTGGCAAAGACAAATGATTTTTTTGTACTTTCTGAGGTTCAAGAAGTTTTCAGACGCTCTCAAGTAAGCAAACAGAGTCAGGTGCATGCTTCCAAATAATTTCATCAGTTGTCCATAGACTAGGATTTCAGAACTCTCTAGAAATCACTGTGTTGTCTACCCAAATTTTCAGTGACTATTCTGCACGTAATATGCACTAGTCCCTGGTACTCTTGTATTTGATTTGATTGATGGCATGTGCAATAGAGAGGCAGGAACAGAGGGATAAAACTGAGGCCGTATTTCCTGCAAGAAACAAGCCCCAGCCTCTGGGGTAATGGGCATTTATCCTATCATGGGGGAAGAAGGGGAGAGAAGGCTTCTGAAGGGAACCTGGATCAATGTACCCTGCTGAGCTGAACTGCAGTCAGCTTGGCCGGAGGGAATTTTCTGATATGATGAGAAAAGCTGAGGGTGGTGTTGTATTTCAGACAAAATGAAAGGGCATTTTTATTTGCTTCTCTCTTGCATGTCTTGTGACTCTATCAAAAAATAGAATCGGGATGAGCTTTGGCAGTTAGACATTTCTGTATTTCCAGATGGACTCAAATAATTTATTAGAATCTATTTACAACAGGTAGAGTCTCATTTTTTTGTGTGTTAGGAAAGACTGCTTTGTTGGCAAGGTAA